>NC_057756.1:555700-725129 GCF_004010195.1 Chiloscyllium plagiosum | reverse complement strand
AATCTAATCTAATCTAATCTAATCTAATCTAATCTAATACTGTCCTTGACTAACAATGCCACCCCTCGCCCTTTTACCATCCTCTTTGTTCTTACTGAAACATCTAAATCCCAGATCCTGCAACAACGATTCATGTCCCGACTGTATTTATGCCTCCAAAGTAGCTACAGTATCGAAGTCCCAAGTAAAAGCTCATGTTTAAAGTTCACCCTCGTTATTCCAAATGTTCCTGGTTTTGAAGTAGACATACTCCAAACCACCTTCCTGCTTGCCATTGTACTCTTGCCACCTTGAAACCATATTTCAGACCTCAATACTCTCAACCTCCTGGAAACTGTAATTCGAGTTTAGGTTTCCATTCCTGTGCTATAGAGTGAATTAGCACATTACTCCCGCTGGCCCCCCACTTCCTGCACCACAGAATATTGGGACCTCTCTGGTATCGTGTGGATAATCCTGTTTTAGAGATCTCATCTACCCTAGAATGAGCACCAATTATCCGGGTATCCAAAACCCTCTCTCCTGCACCATCGCTGTAGCCACATGTTCAACGCTCCTCTCTCCCTATTCCACACATTGCTTGCACGTGGCACAGTTAACAATCCAGAGATAATAACTCTGCTTGTTCTAATTCCAAGCTACCACCCTAGCACCCTGAATTTCTGCCTTAGATCCCCATCTATTTTCCTACCTGTGTCGTTAGTGTCAATATTGTCCACGACTTGGCGCTGCTCCCCCTTCCCCTCAAAAACATGATCCAAGACATCATTAACCCTTGCACCTGGGAAGTAACGCACCAACCGTGAGTCTCTCTCATTCCCATAGAATCTCCTGTCTGTTCCCCTAACCATGGCGCTCCCAATGACAGATGCTCTGCTCTGCATTCCCCTTCCCTTCTGAAAAACAGGGACAGACTCTGTGCCAGAGACCTGCACCCCATGGATTAACCCTGCTAAATCCACCCCCCCCCAAAGGTATCCTAAACGATATACTTGTCATTGAGGGGATAGGCTACAGGGGATCCATGCACTGTCTGCTGGCTCCCTTTGCTTTTCCTGGCTGTAAATAATTTACTTTTTTTACTGTAGCTGAGGTGTGACGACCTTCTTGTGACTCCTCTCAATAACCCCCTCTGCCTCCCGAATGACCCAATGTTCACCCAGCTCCAGTTCCTTGTTGCAGTTTTCAAGTAGCTGGTGTTGGGTGCACTTCCCACAGCTGAAGTCAGCAGAGACCCTTATGTCCCACATTCTGCAGCAACATTAAACTGTTCTAACCGCTATTCCCACTATTCCAAATCCCCAAAGAGACCATTAAAAAATAAAGATTTTTTTTTTAAATCTAGTTACCTTACCAATCTGGCGCATAGAACCTTTATTTTTCGTTAGAGAAGGAGGATAGGTGGGAGTCACCTATTATTTCACTTACTCAGCAGTCCCGTGTTCATTCCTGTTCAGCCTGTGCTCCACCTATACACGTGGTAAGTTTTTAAAGCAGTGGTGTAACTTCCGCCAGCCATCGCTCCGGAAAAATGGAGGGATGACTTTCGAGGTCAGTCCGTTTTAAGTGGGAGACATATCTCCTGGCAGACTCCGCTCCTCTCTCCTCCCTGCCCTGTAAAATGAAGGCCTGACTCTCGAAGTAAGTCCCTTTTAAGTGGGACACTTACCTCCTGGCAGACTCCGCTCCTCTCTCTTCGCATATCCCGACAGATTGAGACCTGATACTCGAGATAAGTCCTTTTAAAGTGGGAAACCTACCTCCTCGACGGCGCCCCATTCCTCGTTCCTCACTGATCCCGAAAACTGGAGTCATTAAACAAAAGGCTGCTGGAAAAATCCAGAAGGTCAGCTAAACGTTGTCAATCGAGGAAGGGATTTCATTTTCCAAAGTCCAGCATGCCTCTTCTTCGGGAGTAATATTGGTTTTGAAACGTCAACTGTGTTTTTTTTATCTCGAATGATATGGCCAAATTGTTTTAATTTTCGATCAGGGAGAAAGTGAGGATGCAGATGCTGGAAGGTAAAGTACAAAAGTGTGGGCCTGGAAAGGTGCAGCCGGTCAAGCAGCATCCGGGGCGCAGGAGAATCGAGTTTTCATCAGAAATGTGGGCGATTCAGGTGTAAAGAGACAGAAAAATAAATGGAAGGGACGTGGGGCATGGGGCAAGACAGCTCGGAATGCGACAGTTGGATGAAGGTTGGGTGTTGGTCATGGGTTGAGTGGAGGGTGGAGCAGATTGGTGGGGAGCAAGATGGACAGATAGGACAGTTGACAGTTTAAAAGGGTGGTGCCGAGTTGGAAGGTTGGATCTGTGATAAGGTGAGGGGAGGGGAGATAAAGAAACTGCTGAATTCGACATTGATTCCTTGTGGTTGGAGGGTTCTGGTGAAGTCAACAACGATTCCGTGTGCTTGGAGGTTACTGGAGGACGACTGGAGGAAGAACACCTCATCTTCCACCTTGGGACCCACAAACCACACGAAATCAATGCTGATTTCACCAGTTTCCTCATCTCGCCTACCCCAAGCCCTACCTTATCTCAGATCCAAACCTACAAATCATCACCACCCTCTTGAAGGCCACCTTCCTTCCCACTATCCACTCTACTCTCATTTCCAACCTATCTCAATTAACCTCCACCTTCATCCAACTATCGCATTCCTTCCCCCAGCCCCATCCACCGTGCCATTTATCTCTCAAGCTGCTTTGCCTCTCCCCGCATTCATGATGCTTGAAACGTCGACTCTCCTGCTTCTCAGATGTTGTCTGACCGGCGGTGTATTTCCCCATCAGCTTTATTTTTATTCTTTGTTAGAGTACAGATTTCCAGTAATTGCAATCTTATGAATTTATAGAGCCTATACATTTGTTTTTATGGTGTACAACGATGGCACTCTAAACCAATTACCTTTGATTGCTGCTTTCAGTTTTTCTTCTGTGAAGAGTGAAAATAACAACTTGGTAGTAAAAAAAGAATGATGAATTTTCACAATGCACATGTAAAAAGATTAATACTTTGACTGAATTATGACGACATATTTGACTATAATAGTTACATATAAAAATCACTGTGTTAATGGCAAAATAGTACAATTGAACTATGTATTGCAAGCAATGTAAGTCAGGAAAATGGAGACGGACTTTGCCACATTTTTCTTGCAATTTAACAATGGGAAGTTTAACATTCTCCTTAAATAACTTTTTTTTACATCCCATCTTACACACTGCACATCTTAGAGTGCATCAGTCAGTCTGTGTTTCAACATACAGTGTAGCTTTTGTGTTCAAGACTCTACACAGAAAATTGCATACAGAACAAAGATTTTAGCAATTGAGACATTCTTGGTACCATGAAGTGAAACAAGTCTCCAAGCTGATCTGCTACTAAACATGATTCCTGATCAAATATACTGTGAACAACGCTTATATTGCTGATCCCTATTGGCAAATATTATGATTTTTATTGAATGTGTTGAGTTTATTGAGAGAACCGTTTGGCGTTTAGCAGTATGATATACGTTCCTTGATGTTCACTGAAAAATGTTTAACCACAGTCTAACGGAATTACATATTATGAATAATTGTTGGCTGTAGTTGAGGCCTGTTATCTCAGACTGTAGTGGGACAAGGGAATTCAATTATCACTCGGCTATTTCTCATTAACTCTTTCATACTGCTGTTCAAAACTGGTTGTTGTAGTTATTTAACTTATGTTCTATTCCAGGTGGTTCAACTGTAATTTTTCTGCTGTGGCTAACAAATTAAATTGTTTAACGAACACACAAAGGCACTTTGCTCACCGAATTCTTTCAATGAGTCCATCAGTTTTTGCTGTTCTAGAATGAATAAATTACAATGAATCCATTCATTTTCGAGGTTACAAATGTTATAATATTGCATTATGGGCATATTATTGTAATTTGATCCCATATCAATTTGGAATGATATGGATGTGACCTCATAAACGTTTGTGGTAATAATGCATTTGTTGTTAGCTTTCTCTTGATAATGCACATAAATGACGCGCAATTTTACATTAACCTTAAAATGCCATGTTACTCACAGGGTACAACACATTGTAAATGACTGTAGCTGAGCTGTGCAGGTAATCACACTGTCTCCTATAGTGCTTTTACTTCATTTAAGCACATTGTTCTGGATAGTGCCTTTATGGAAATGCTACCTTCAAAATTCATTGTTCTTACGACTGTGTTTTGAACTTCTATAGTCTCGCCATTCAGAAAAGTAAAACAGTCTTTTCTGTTTCTATAAAGGGGCATTGGATTTTTTTGGCTTGACCAACGCTTAGTGATCATCTCTCTTTTCCATTGTTAATATAGAGCAAAGTTCGTTTTGAAATAGTCTATTTCATCAAGGTAGTTCAGTGATTTTGATCTGGACACAATGAACAAAAAATTGGGTATTGAGAAATCAGGGTTTCAAATCAAATTGTTTTTTGCAACAAATTTCCTAAAAATGCTTTAGTTCGAATTGTTCTTCAAAGAGTAGGTTCTGTAACTCATAGTTTACACAATTATAAGACTGTATAATTATTCCTTTCATTTTCAGTAATTGACTTACGTAATCTATTCACATTCAGATTAATAGTCTTTCAAAACTGATATGACACTGACAACTAAAATTGCTGGTTTGATTCGATGTTAAGGTTTCCAGATTATGTGATATACGTGACATGTTTCACTGACTTGAACTGTGCTCATGGCTATGTGAACTATTTTTGTACTTCCTTTTTTAAATGGACGTTAGTGTGCTACTCACATTTCCGTATGATAAATCGCCCATTGTACTAATGTAGAACAAGTGTTCATTCTGCATCCGCCAGAGGATGACTGAACGTTCTCTTCAAATTTCTATTTTCAATGCAATGAAACGCTTGAACTCCTTCAGCTGGAAGGACTTCATCCTCAGATTTAGTCCGTTTTTTTAAAGGTAGATTCTTATTTGTACGTGTTACGTTCCAAGACTCGTTCAGTGAAGAAAAGTCAAACTCTTCTGCTGTCTCCACAGCTGAATCATCAGTAAGATATATCTGGCCCCTCTATTTTTGCTTGTTCTAAGATTTGTATATCTATGATGGAGTTTGTTTTACAATTATTTGGTCACTTTATACAATGCAAAACAATTAGTACCACTTATCTCCCAATTTAAAGACGTTCATGTTTTCTGCCAAGCTAAACCTTCACATCAATTAAATCACTATCAGGAGTAAGTCAACTTCAACTGTGGACAATTTATTCAAACAGTCCTACGACAGCTGGTCGAGACAATAAAAAATTAATCTTGTAAAATATAGTGGAACCTTGGTATATTCTACACATCAAGTTTGCTGGCTGCTAATGTTCATTCACACATTTTAGAGGGGAGGCTAAATCCTACTGCACGAAGAAAATGCTTATACCTCTCACCTGTCACATTAATCTCGCGTGCATTGAGGGCATATATTACTTCAAGTTTCGGGGTTGTAGTTAAAGAGACAATTTGTTTCATGTTATTGTTCATCTAAGTACCTTTTCTGGATTCACTGAGGGAGGGCCACGGGGTCCACAAGGCCCTGTGGCTGAACACGTTAACTCCCCCTCCCGTTCCAGCAAGGACATGCAAGCCCTGGGCCTCCTCCACTGCCAAACACTAGCTGCCAAACGCCTAGAGGAAGAACACATCATCTTCCACTTTGTAACCCTCTAACCACTCGGGATCAATGTGGATTTCACCTGTTTACCCATTTTCCCATCCCTCACCTTACCCCAGATTCAACTTTCCAACTCAGCACTGCCCTGATAAACTGTCCTACCTGTCCATTTACCTTCCCACCTACCTGCTCCACCCTCCTCTCTGACCTATCACCTTCATCCCCACCTTCACCTACTTATCCAGCGATGCTCCCTCCAGATCGACCCCTATTCTAATTTATCTCGCAACCCCTTTAGACCGCTCCCTCATTCCCGTTGAAGAGCATATGCCTTAAACAGCGACTCTACTGTTCCTCTGATACTGGCTGTGCTTTTCCAGCACCACACTTTTCGACGCTGATCTCCAGCATCTGCCGTCCTCACTTTCATCTCATGCACTAATTATATCACATAGTGAGGTTTCATCTTTTACAAGGGTTTGTGCATGATATCTATTTCTACTACATAAGTGAAAATGCAATATGCTTAACTATGTCAATTAAGTATAGCTTCTTTTCTTCGTGGTCGTTTCTTCAAAATTTGAAAGGAAACTGGAAATAACTCAAATACACCATGTAAAACAGAAAAAAAAGTTTCATTATCAAGGGACAAATTTTGTGCCAATGATGGATCTCCGATGCATTGCAGAGTAAACTGGTGTTACAGTTCAGTTTTCCTTTGACTGAATTAGTTGCCTGAAAGCTCTCTGTAATGACCCACAAAATGCTTCCATCTGCAACAGGTATCCTTTTTGTAGGGTCTGAACAGAATGAAACGTTTCAAAGGTGGACTGTAGATCACGATTAACATTGTCCCCTTTAAAAAAAACTTTATTGTTATGTTTAACATCATCAAATGAAACTAGCCTGCCCCCCCCCCCCCCCCCCCAATTACTTTGTTGTCGCTTGAATTTCTCATTCTAGCCTTTTAGTTGCTCTCAGTTTAGTTTTCATCATTTATAAAACTTGCATTACATTATGTCTTTCTGGATCATTTTTCTTTCTATTCAACTGAAAAATTTTAACTTCTCCCATTTTTATATAACAGTGGTTGTAACCATAATAGAAACTTGGCCTTCTGGAGTTAAGCATGACTTGGTATACCATTTTCAGTTCCACCAAACCCAAATCAATTATCAATATTTCAAATTTATTAGACCTTCTTATTGTATGCCATCTCTAACTTGCTTTCCAATTCCATTAATTTTTTTTATTTTCAGTTTTTATCAATCCATTTCTGGATCACCCTTCAAACACTTCAAGAGTTTTAGCTGTTGTCAATGACAAACATGGTACTTGTCCAGTGATGCTTTACAGATTTTCCTGACTACACATTTAAACGTACAGTTGTCTTCATTCGAAACATGGCAGACTCAAGATCTCAAAAAGTTTTGTCACAATGTGAAAGTGATGACAGGGCTGATGTTTTACCAAACTGTTCCACAACTCATCATAACAGTTTGAAAACAAAATTTGATGCTACCACCAAAACAACCAGTTTGCTCGAGTGGTTATTACTCGGGACAAAAGACTTTCAGAAATAAATACTTCAATCCCAAAAAAAGTTTATATTTGTCGAATACTTAACTTAAACATGGCCAAATAAAACATTTCTAATTTATGAAACTTGAATTATTTAGTGCATACCTAACATGCACACAATCATGATAAGAGGTCCGAAATTCATTTCACTTTACAGTCACCCATGATGGAAGGGAAAAAGAAAGGCTATTTTTCACAATACCATTGCCCAATTGCTTGCATTGTGCGATACAATGAATAAATCCCGAGGACCTGACCAGGTGTATCTGAGAAATTTGTGGGAAGCTCGGGAAACCATTTCTTTAGATGTTTGTGTCATCAATAGCCACTGGTAACGCGCCAGAAGACTGGAATTTGGCTAATGTGATGCCACCATTCAAGAAAGATGGTAAGGAAAAGTCAGGGAACGATAGACCAGTGAGCGTGATGTCAGTATGGGGAGTCGTTGAAAGGGTTCAGTAGGGACAGGATTTACATGTATTTGCAAAGGCAAGGATTGATTAGGGATACTCAACATGGTTTTATATGTGGGAAGGTAAGGACTAATTAGGGATACTCACACGTGCAAAATCGCGTCTCACTAACTTAATGGGGTTTTGAAGAATTAACACAGAGGATTGATGAAGGCAAATGTAATCTATATGGGCTTCAGGCATTCTACCTGTTTCACACGTAGAATGGTTAGCAGGTTTAAATCACATAGAAAAGAGGGAGTCCTACACATTTGGATACAGAACTGGCTCGAAAATAAGAGGCAGAAAGTCGAGGTCTATGGTTGCTTTTCAGACTGGAGGCCTCTGACCAGCGATGTGCTGCAAGGATCAGTGCTGGATCCACTTTTTGTCATTTTTATAAAAGATTTGTATGTTATTCACCAGGTGGTATGGTGAATAAGTTTGCAGAACAAACCATTAGTGGAGAGACAAGAAGTCACCTCAGCGTACAATAGGACATTGCTCAGATGGGCAGGTGGGCCGAGGAGTGGCAGGTGGAGCCTAATTTGGGTCGATGTAAGGTGTTGCATGGTGGAAAGGCAGAACAGAGCAGGCCATGTGCATTTAATGCTGAGGTCCTGTGGAGTGTTTTTGAATAAAGAGACATTGGGGTGAAACTTGAATTGCATAGTTCTTTGAAATTGAGTTACAAGTAGATAAGATTGCCAAGAAGTCACTTGGTATGCATGCCTTTATTCGTCAGTGCATTGAATATAGGAGTTTTTGCAGCTGTGCGGGACATTTGTGAGGCTGCTTCTGGAATATTGCATTCCATTCTGACATCCCTGCTGTAGGTGAATGTTGTCAAACTTGAATTGGTTCAGAAAAGATATACACAGATGTTGGCAGGGCTGGCGAGTTTGAGCTGGAGGGAGACGTTGAATAGGTGGTTCTATTTTCTCCAGCATGTGAGATGTTGAGCGGTGGCCATAAAGAAATTAATAAAATCATGTGGGGCATAGATTGGCTGAATATCCAAGGTCTTGTCTCCAAGGTGGGGGAGACCAAAACCAGAAGGCATAAATTTAGACTGAGAGCTGAAAAACATAAAAGGGAACAAAGGTGAAATTTTCCAAGAGGAGAGTCACGCGTGTGTGTGTAATGAGCTACCGGAGGAAGTGGTGAGAACTGCCACAATTACAACGTTTAAAAGGCATCTTGGTAGGTACATGAAATAAGAAGGTTTTAGAGGGATATGGCCAAATGCTAGAAAACTAGGACTGGATTAATTTAGGATATCTGGTCAGTAGGATTGAAGTTTCTCTTGAAGAGAAAATGAGGTCTGCAGATGCTGGAGATCAGAGATGGAAATGTGTTGCTGGAGAAGCGCAGCAGGTCAGGCAGCATCTAGGGAACAGGAGAATCGACGTTTCGGGCATTAGCCCTTCTTCAGGAAACTTCCTGAAGAAGGGCTAATGCCCGAAACGTCGATTCTCCTGTTCCCTAGATGCTGCCTGACCTGCTGCGCTTCTCCAGCAACACATTTCCATCTTTGAAGTTTCTCTTGCCATGCTGTGCAACTCCATGACTCTAAAATTGCATTTATACAAAAACAATACAGTTCCACCTTTCCCGAGTCACACATAATGCAGTTGTAACTTTATGTTTATATAATTTCACATGATTCATTCTTCTTTTTTTAAAAAAATACCTTTATCTTTTCCTTTCAGTTGTTCCTCTGTTAAAGTTCAAATCATTGATGATGAAATCAGAATAAACTAATTAAATTAGCAAAAAACTTAAGTAAAACAAATGTGTTTAGTTTTAAAATATTCATTAGAGGTAAGCAATTGGAATGCCAGAATGTGTGTGTGTTGTTTTGTGTGTGTGTGTGTGTGTGTGTGTGTGTGTGTGTATATATATATATATATATATACGTACACACCTGCATTGTTGATGTAAACAACACATTAAGGGACAGAATGAGTGAACGTATGAAACATTGGAGAAAAAAGGACGAGTAGTGCAATACAAAACATGTGTTATCATGCTCAGCATTAAAAACGAATGAGTCCCTTCTAATCAATAAATAAGTTGCATTATGGACCAGATAAGATCTTCTCAAAATATGTTAAGAAATTAACTTCCGCCCTAACTGCTTCTTATTTTAAAGGCTAATGAAAGTGATTCTTCCAGACCCATTGTGACTGACCAAACTACACGACGTGAAAAAGAATCGATTAATCCCCACAACCTAGAACGCTGTTGGAAGCCATGGAAGTGATTGTTGGGGTGTTTGCCGAGATATTTGTATCATCGATAGACTCATGTGTGGTGCTGCAAGACTGGAGGTTGTCTAACGTGGTGCCACTGTTTAAGAAGGGTGGTAAGGACAAGCCCGGGAACTATAGAGCAGTGAGCTGACGTCAGTGGTGGATAGGATGCTGGAGGGAATTCTGAGGGACAGGATGTACATATGTTTGGAAAGACAAATACTGCGTAGGGATTGTCAACATGGCTTTGCGGGTGGGAAATCATGTCTCACAAACTTGATTGAGTTTTTTGAATAAGTAACAAAGAGGATTGATGAGGGAAGACTGGTGGACGTGATATATATGAACATCAGTAAGGCGTTGAACAAGGTTCCCCATGGCTAGCAAGATTAGGTCGCATGGAATACCGGGAGAACTAGCCATTTGGGTACAGAACTGGCTCAAAGATAGAAGACAGAGGGTGCTGGTGGAGGGTTGTTTTTCCGACTGGAGGCCTGTGACCAGTGGTGTCCCAAAAGGATCCATTATGGGTCCACTACTTTTCATCATTTACATACATGATTTGGATTTCGGCATAACAGATATAGTTAGTAAGTTTGCAGATGACACCAAAATTGGAAGTGTCGTGGCCAGCGAAGAAGGTTACTTCAGATGACAATGGGATCTTGATCAGATGGCCCAATGGGATGAGGAGTGGCACATAGAGTTTAATTCAGATATGCGAGGTGCATTTCGGAAAAGCAAATCTTAGCAGGACTTATACACTTAATGGTAAGGTCCTAGGGAGTGATGCTGAACAAAGAGACCTTGGAGTGCAGGTTCATAGCTCTTTGAAAGTGGAGTCGCAGGTAGACATGAAGTATGCATAGAAAGCAAATATTTTTCAAACCTAATTCTTCCAAACTATCTTCATGTCCGCTTAACTCTATAAATGAGAACAACACAGTGTTAAAGTTGCTGCGGGTTTTTTTCATTTCCATCTTCCCCTTAATGATATACTGATTGTTCACTCAGGGTTACAGTGTTCATGGTACAATCAAAGACGTAAGATGTGATATTGCAAATCTAGGAAATCGTTTCAGTTCAAATTGGCTTCATACATTTTCTCTTATGCAAATACCGAGTTGGTTGAATTGCATGGCACATGCAAATCGGAAAAGGAAGACCATCCAGGCAAAGGTATTCAATCTGTTGTGAAGCTCCATTTAGTTGTTCAAGCGAAGTACCAAAGAGGATACCTCTCGTTTTTCCCTACCAATTTTTCCTTTACCATATGCACACCATCACATGTTGTAAAAAAACAGTCTATCATAAGCATGAATTAGTTCTTTGTTAGAAATGTTTTTGAAATTTCTCTGCATTCTTGGTAAACCCGTTTTTCACACAATTCTGACTCGATTTATTAATCCCTTTTCTACAGCAATAACTGCTACTTTTGTGACCTTCAGTAGTGAGTCTTTCTTTCCTTTAATTATTCCATCAAAACACGAAGAAAAGCAAAAAAATCAACAAACATATTTGTTCAAGAATAAAACGTAATCGAGGTAATTTATAATATAATCATATGAAGTAATACTTAAGGCATAGATAAATGATATGTTATTTTTAATTAAAGGAGTGTGGATTTAGATAAATGAGGAATGAAATACATTAAAATGTCAAAGAAAGTTTTAAGCTGATTTTCCAAAATCTGGAATCAGCATTCAGAACTATGAGGTAGTCATTTTAATTCGAACCAGTACTGAAAGTTCTGGTGTGCATTTGGTTTGAGTTGGACTTGATATCAAATGAAATCAGTCAGATGATAGCATAAATAGCCATATGACCAGCTCTGTGAGAATGAAAGGAATTACATAGAAATACGACAACTTTAGATGCTAGTTTTTATCATATGTCTCACAAGAATACAGTGTAGACTAGTTGTCAGAGGGCTTTTTAAAAATCTCTACCCGCCATATAAGCATAATGTACGTCAGGAAATGCAACAAATTCGAACAAGTATTGCTTAATAACACTCTCTACGAGTTTGCACTCTTCTTTTGTGGTGAAGCCAATAGGTTAAAACTTTTCAAAAGCATTTATTTGTGGTTGATTCATCCTGATTGATCAGGAAGGGTTTTCTCTTTCATTGTGTCCACAAAGGGCAACCTTTATTCAGCTTTGAATGGAATATTTGACCATCAAAACCAAGAGAAATAAAACACGGCAGAACATATCAAACTTCTCTCGTCTAACTCTGCTAAGATTAATGCGTAACTTCATTCATGTTTACATAAAATTGTCTTAAAATGCTTTATGAACTTTCAGAGTGCAGCATATACATGAGAAATTCTATTACAAGTTAAACACAGTTTTAAATTCCACTCATCATTAAGTTAAAGGGAATGGTTACGTTCGATCTCTAACAGATGTTTAGCCAAATAGCAATGATAATATTGGCTATTATTAGCAACGCTTGTTGAAGAATCCACACTGGATGTTAGGCCAGAAATCACAAGGTGAAACTGGTTTCCAACAAAGTGCTTTTCTTGAGGATTACTTTTACTTTTCCCGATTATATTTAAAGTAACCTACCATTGTTAATGGAAAATGTGAAAAGAGAAAAGCCAATCCAGCAGCCAGTTCATTTAAGCCGCATCTATATTCATCTGTAATGTATTGTAAAATTATTTACCTTTAATTTTTGCTTTCAGCTTTTCTTCTGTAAAACAAAACATAATTATGAGTAAAAACGAATCAGTCCTTCCAATAAGTGTGTGTGTTTTTAAATAGTGAGTGATTATGTGTCTTGGGGGCAAACGTTTTGAGATTTTTCTTCTCAATGAATTCGTCAGCTTGCCCAGCAACTGAATACTAGGTCGTGCCTCACAAAAATGACACATTGTGAATCAGTGTTGAAATTGTAAAGTAGACCATTCGTTTTTGACTAGGCATTGAGAATAATTTTCAAACTCTGATAACACAAAATGTAACTAATCAAACAACACTGTTTTTAAAGTTTTCATATTTTGTGTCTAAGAATGTGTAATTGTGCACATTATATACTGGATAATCATTTTCTTCTGCATATGAAATGTCACTATCAGAATTGAAATGCAATGTTCTAGACAAACCTATATATGTTTAAAAAGACGTGGGAGTGACACTTTTTGCCTGTCTATGCATGGAGCTTTGTTAATGTATTTTTCAAAGAGGAACATCCATGGTGGGTATATTGTGAGAGGGGTTCTGGCAGACAGGATCTACAAGCATTTGGAGAGGCAATGACTCGTTTGATGTTGTCTGTTTGGCTTTGTGCGTGGGATATCGTGTCTCATGAATTTAGAATACATTTTTGATGGCTGACCAAGAAAATAGGCAAGTTCAATGCGGGAGACGCTGTCTACAAGGTTTTTAGTAAAGCCTTTGGCAAGTTTCCTCATGGTCGCTTTTTGAGTAAATTTAAATCTCACGGATCCAGTATGACGTAGGCAACTGGAAACAAAGTTGGCCTGACAATGGAAGACGCAGGTTGGTGATAGAAGGTTGGTTTTCAGACTACAGACCTGTGACCAGTGGTGTGCCACACAGATCCGTGCTGTGTTCAGTATTATTCAGCACTTATTTAAATAATATGGATGAAACTTTAGGAGTTATGTTCACTAAATTTGGTGAAGTTTGGTGGTATAGTGAAACATAAAGCAGGTTATCTGGAAAGGCATCGCCGTCTTGATCAACTGGACGAAATGGGATGAGGAATGACCAATGGAATTGAATTTATATCAATGAAATTCGTTACATTTTGGTCAGTCAAACCACGGCAGGATGTACACAGTCAATCGCAGGGCTCTGGGGAGTTTTATTTAACACAGAGATCGAAGGGTACAGTTTCTTAGCACCTTGAACAGGAAGGACCGGTAAACAGATTGGTGAAGAAGGCTTTCAACATGCAATTTTTCCTTGGTCAGAACATTGATTTGGGAAGTCTTGTCATACCTGTGCAAAACCTTGGTAAGGACCATTTAGACAATTATGTGATCATGCTACAATAGAAATGAGTCACGAGTGTAGTGCCAGAAAAGCACAGCAAGTCAGGCAGAATAATCCAAGAAACAGGAGAATTGACGTTTCGGCAAAAGCCCTTCATCAAGCCCTTAATCGACTTTGATCTCAAATATCTGCAGTCTTCACTTTCTTCTACTATAGAAATGATGGTATTAAACTAAAAAGAGTACAAAAAGATTGATTACGCTATTATCTGGGCTGTAACATTTGAGACTTTTTTTCCCTGCAGTGTAGGAAACTGAGGTAACCTTATAAAGGTACATACAATCATCAGAGACATAGATAGGTTAGATAGCGAATAGCTTTTACCCATGGCAGGGGAGTCTAAAGCTAGAGGGCATCGCTTTAAGGTGAAAGGGGAGAGATGCAAAAGGATCCTTTCACGGACAGGGACATATATTTCGCAGAGAGGACCGTAAATGAAAGGATTGGGCTACCAGAGGTACCGGTAGAAGCAAGTAAAATTTTGTCATTTAAAAAGGATTTTGACAAGTTCGTGCGTGGGATAGGTATGGAGGAATATGGACCTAATGCACGAAAATGAACTAGTTTAATTGTGAAAACTGGGCAGCATGGTCAAGCTGGGCTGTATGGTCTGTTTCCAAGCTATACACCTATGTGATTCTGTGGCACATTTCACTTAATTGCAGCTGCTGTCTCGAATGTAGATTAAACAAATGCAGGATTCTTTACATTTCAGAAAAATAACTGCAACAAGTAAAATGGAAATCAAATGTACTCGCTATAAGCCTTACGATAAGAAACTGATAGCATTAAATAACACTAAAACATAGAGTCATCGAGTCATAGAGATGTACAGCATGGAAACAGACCATTCGGTCCAACCCGTCCAGGCCGACCAGATATCCCAACCCAATCTAGTCCCACTTGCCAGCACCCGGCCCATATGCGTCCAAACCCTTCCTATTCATATACCCATCCATATGCCTATTAATTGTTGCAATTGTACCTGCCTCCACCACCATCCTCTGGCAGCTCAGTCCATACACGTGCCACCCTCTGCGTGAAAAAGTTGCCCCTTAGGTCTCTTTTATATCTTTCCCCTCTCACTCTAAACCTATGCCCTCTAGTTCTGGACTCTCCGATCCCAGGGAAAAGACTTTGTCGATTTATCCTATCCATGCCCCTCATAATTTTGGTAACCTCTATAAGGTCACCACTCAGCCTCCGACGCTCAACGGAAAACAGACCCAGCCTGTTCAGCCTCTCCCTGTAGCTCAAATCCTCCAACCATGGAAACATCCTTGTAAATCTATTCTGAACCCTTTCAACATTCAGAACATCTTTCCGATGGGAAGGAGACCAGAACTGCACGCAATATTCCAACAGTGGCCTAACCAATGTCCTGTACAGCCGCAACATGACCTCCCAACTCCTGCACTCAATACTCTGACCAATAAAGGAAAGCATACCAAACGCCTTCTTCACTATCCTGTCTCCGTGCGACTCCACTTTCAAGGAGCTATGAACCTGCACTCCAAAGTCTCTTTGTTCAGCAACACTCCCTAGGACCTTAACATTAATTGTATAAGTCCTGCTAAGACTTGCTTTCCCAAAATGCAGCACCTCGCATTTATCTGAATTAAACTCCATCTGTCAATTCTAAGTCCATTGGCCCATCTGGTCCAGATCCTGTTGTAATATGAGGTAACCCTCTTCGCTGTCCACTACACCTCAAATTTTGGTGTCATTTGCAAATTTACTAACTGTACCTCTTATGCTCGCATCCAAATCATTTATGTAAATGACAAAAAGTAGAGGGCCCAGCACCGATCCTTGTGGCACTCCACTGGTCACAGGCCTCCAGTCGGAAAAACAATCCTCCACCACCACCCTCTACCTTCTACCTTTGAGCCAGTTCTGTATCCAAATGGCTAGTTCTCCCTGTATTCCATGAGATCTAATCTTGCTACTCAGTATCTCACGGGGAACCTTGTCAAACGCCTTACTGAAGTCCATATAGATCACATCTACTGCTCTGCCCTCATCAATCTTCTTTGTTACTTCTTCAAAAAACTCAATCAAGTTTGTGGGACATGATTTCCCAAGCACAAAGCCATGTTGACTATCCCTAATCAGTCATTGCCTTTCCAAATATATGTATATCCTGTCCCTCAGGATTCCCTCCAACAACTTGCCCACCAGTGAGTTCAGGATCACTGGTCTATAGTTCTCTGGCATGTCTTTACCGCCCTTCTTAAACAGTGGCACCACGTTTGCCAACCTCCAGTCTTCCGGCACCTCAACTGTAACTACTGATGATACAAATATCTCAGCAAGAGGCACAGCAATCACTTCTCTAGCTTCCCACAGAGTTCTCGGGTACACCTGATCAGGTCCTGGGGATTTATCCACTTTTAACCGTTTCAAGACATCCAGCACTTCATCCTTTGTAATCTGGACATTTTGCAAAATGTCACCGTAGATGTAATACAGAAATAGAATACACTTGCAATCACATTCTATATTTTCATTGTTTCTGTCACCCTTAAATATTTTCTGAATGCAGATAATGGAAAATTAGTTTATCATCAATTACTTTCCTTACCTGTGGCTTTCAAAGATTCTATGCATTTAATAATTTCTAAAGAAAAGAATGGAATATTATACTACTACTGAAATATGCAGTTAGATTGAAAACAAATTTAAGAACATTTCATAATTATTTTCGAAGCTAGTGTGCTAATTTTTTAAGATAACAGTTGATTTTTCAGAGACACAATATATCGGACAGAAAGGAAATGCTCAGCCAGTCACCACTGACTTTATGTCATCTGATGATACATTATCGAGCGAATACTGGCATTTTTTTCACATTAGATGCTTCCTCGTATTATGATCCCAGCTGTTATTATGATTGGTAAATCAATCTTGTAGAATGAGAGCTGACGTGACAGAATATATTGTTTTGTCCTTAAACGTAGCCATCATTCACTGAGGTGGAAGCATACAAGGTGACAGGTGTTTTTGTTTACAGAAAGTGAATCTCTTCTACGCAATATCAATAGAACTGAAACAAACCAAACGAAGTTGCATAAATATAAGCTAGCTTAGAAAATTCAATACATACAACAAAACAAAGTTCTGTCTACTCCCCAATAAAATTACTTTAAAGTTAATTACAATTCGAAAGAAATTGCATTCCCTATAAAATTTGTAGATTTACTTTATATTTCATTTTAGTATTAGTACCAGAAATTGTGAAGAATTTTCCATGGGTTACTAACTGATGTAAGTGCCTATACTTTCTCAGAATTAAAATAATTGGTAGAATTCAAACCAAATAGTCCTGGTCTAGAATTTCACAACCTAAAATCCTTGCACTGAGGTATCCTACACCATTGACTTCATTGATAAAATTCCCTTTTGGCCTACACTCACATCCAATTTTGTTCATGCCACCTTTGAATGGAAGAAGATGCCTTCCATTAAATTGACTTTCCTAAGTTAAAATCAATATTGAATCTTCTAAATCAGTTGCAGCCTAATGCTTCTCTTTTTTTGTCTCTCTGAAAAATAAGTAAATTTCTATTAATACTGCGAAGCAACCTGACACATACTGCCCAAAAATCAAAGTTGTAGAAAGAGTAATCTCGTTAATTTTCAATCATCTTCACACGAACAAGGCAGCATTCACATACCGCCATAATATTCAAGGTGTAATTAAATGTCTATCAACATTTTACAACTGCATGCCTTTGCTCAGTAAAAGCAGCTGAATTCTAAGGATTAATGTCTTCATTTCAGACTTCTGCAACAAAGTTTGCTGAGATTTCTGCAACAAAGTTTGCTGATCGCTTGAAAAAAAATTAAGACACTCCCAGCTCTTTATCCTGTAAGTAAGCGTCAATCAGCTATGGGAGCAGAAATGTCACACAAAGTAAATGATTAGTACTCTTCAGAAGGCATTCTTCGATATTAGTAACTGATGTCATCGTGTTCAAAATAACGGTATGACGTAAGCTCTGCATAATATTCATTCATATTTCCGGTTTACCTTTCTCTTTTGCTTTCAATTTATCCTCTATAAGAAACAAAAGATTTAATTTGTGAATATTCATGACAAGTAATAAGATTATTTATTCTCCAAATGTAACAGTACCATGTTTAGTTTCTGACTTCATGAACACTTGTTTGACAATACTGAGAAAGTTTCACAACCATCTGGATTGAATCTACATCACTCCTCCGTGAACTTGCCGATGTTTGTAGTGTACCATATAATTTGGATTGATTGCAGTTGAACATATCAACATTTTTTTCCATTTTCCATGTACCAATAGTCCTGGTCGAATTTTTTTTAGCCAACCCAATTATTCTTTAGTGATGATTGCTTCTCGTTAGGAGAAAGTAAAGACTGCAGATGCTGGAAAGTCAGAGTCGAAAAGTATGGCGCTGGAAAACACAGCATCCAAGGAGCAGGAGAATTGACGTTTGAGGCACATGTCATTAATTAGCAATGTGGAGGAAGAAGGGTCTGAGAAACAAATTGGGGTTAGCAGTTGGACTGGGCAGGGCGATGTTTGACGGGGTGCTGATATGTAGATGCAGTTGGGAGGTAACTGTGATACGTCGGTGAAGAGGGTCGAGCGGATTAGGTGAGAAGGAAGATGGACAGGATGCCAGTTCAACAGTGCAGTGAAGAGTTGGAGGGTTGTATCTGGGATTAGTTGAGGAATGAGGAGATTTGGAAACTGGTGAGGTCAGTATTGAGTATGTGTGGATGAAGGGCCACCGGATGGAAAATGAGGTGTTCTTCCTTCAGTTGGCTGGTGGCTTGGATTTGATGTTGCAGGGAGGCCAGGAATAGTATGCCCTTGAGGGAATCCTTCTGGTTAGTTAAAATACTTTGGGTTAACGGGCAAATTCTGGCTCCATTTAGATCATATTGGAACATATATTGTAAGCTTTGCTTTTCAACATTGGCTTGAGGAATGTGCACAAATCTACACATGTCCTGTTTGCTTTACTTTCAAAACTAAAACACACAGTGAACGCTGGATGCCATTCTTTTCCTAGAACACAGAACATAGAACATTACAGTGCAGTACAGGCCCTTCGGCCCTCGGTGTTGCGCCGACCTGTCATACCAATCTGAAGCCAATCTAACCTACACTATTCCATGTACGTCCATATGCTTGTCCAATGACGACTTAAATGTACTTAAAGTTGGCGAATCTGCTACCGTTGCAGGCAAAGCATTCCATATCCTTACTACTCTCTGAGTAAAGAAATACCTCTGACATCTGCTCCATATCTATCACCCCTCAATTTAAAGCTATGCCCCCGCGTGCTCACCGTCACCATTCTTGGAAAAAGGCTCTCCCTGTCTACCCTATCTAACCCTCTGATTATCTTATATGTCTCTATTTCAATCAATTGGAACGAAAATGTAGCAATGCTTTTGGTTCTTGTCAGCATAATCGAAGAGGTGACGACACAATGGGTAATATTCACGTTGATTTAATGCAACAGCAAAACAGAAATACTAAAGATAGCATAATCCTTATGTATAAGGTTGAGTCCAGTACTAACTTGTTATTAACTGTATGGGAGGATGGCATTGGTTTAGTAGCAACGCAATATTCTCCTATGGTATTATGTAGATTGTTGTGATTCTAGTCAGGTTATGCCATATAAAAGAAACTCAGTATATCGTGTTTATTCCAAAATGTCATGATCAATTTTAAAGATTGGTTTTCCATTTAAATTGACGTTTTTTTAGCGCATTATGTAGTGTCAACTAAGTCATCACTCATAGGCTAAGTGTGATCACAGCTAAATTCACAAATCTTGTTCAGAGAATCTGAATCTACTTCTTTAATGGATGAAGATTTAGTATATTCTTGAACAAATGGCACAATAGGTATGGTGGCAAAATTACTACAAGTACACAAACCCATGCCCTCCACCTCCTCCAATACCTCTGTTACCCCAGCTCCTAACTCCACATTTTCACCAAGTATATCCAATCCCTCTAAACCTACATCAGCCATGACCAGGGCCTTCAAGCCGTCCGTTTCTTCTCTCCCATTGTCCCCAACAGTACCCTTCCACTGACACTCTCATTTGTTTGGCTGAACTGGTCCTCACCCTCAACAATTTCTCCTTCGAATCTTCCCACTTCCTCCAGACCAAAAGGGAAGCCATGGGCACCTGTATGGGGCCTAGCTATGCCTGTCTCTTTGTTGGCTACGTAGAACAGTCCATTTTCCGTAGTTACACCGGCACCACTCCCCACCTCTTCCACTGCAACATTGAAGACTGCATTGGTGCCGCCTCGTGCTCCCATGAGGAGGTCGGGCAATTCATCAAAATCACCAACACATTCCACCCTGACCTTAAAATTACCTGGACCATCTCTGACGCCTCCCTCCCCTTCCTGGACCTCTCCATCTCCATTAATGACGACCAACTTGACACCAACATTTTTTTACAAACCCACCAACTCCCACAGCTACCTGCATTACACCTCTTCCCACCCTACTTCCTGCAAAAATGCCATTCCGAATTCCCAATTCCTCCGCCTCTGCCATATCTGCTCCCAGGAGGACCAGTTCCACCACAGAACACACCAGATGGTCTCCTTCTCTAGAGACCGCAATTTCCCTCTCCACAAGGTTAAAGATGCCCTCCAATGCATCTCGTCCACATCCCGCACCTCCGCCCTCAGACCCCACCCTCCATCCTTAACAAGGACAGAACCCTCCTGGTGCTCATCTTCCACCCTACCAACCTTCTCATAAACCAAATCATCCAATTACATTTCTGCCACCTCCAAACGGACCCCTCCAACAGGAATATTTTCCCTCCCCACCCCTTTCCGCCTTCCACAAAGTCCATTCCCTCCATGACTACATGGTCAAGTCCATGCCCCCCCCACAACCCACCCTCCCGTCCTGGCACCTTCCCCTGCCACCGCAGGAATTGCAAAACCTGCGCCCACACCTGCTCCCTCACCTCCTTCCAAGGTCCCAAAGGAACCTTCAAATCCATCAAAGATTTAGCTGGACATCCACCAATATCATTTATTGTATCCGTTGCTCCCGAAGTGGTCTCCTCTACATGCCCAGATTCTAGGAGAAGGTGAGGACAGCGGATGCTGGAGAGTCAGAGTTGATAAAGCTTGGGGCTGGAAAAGGCACAGGAGATCAGGCACCATTTGATGAACAAGAGAGTCGACGTTTTGGGCATGGACCTTCTTAAGTAGTTGGGAGGAGGAAGAGGACTGGGAATTAGATATGGGATGGAGCCAGGGAAAACATAGGCGGGATGGGAATAGGGTGCGAATGGGGCAAGGTGATGGTAATAGGTTGGTGGCAAGTGTGGAGCACATGGGTGGGGAGGAAGATGGAGAAGTATTTCAGATCAAGATGGCAGAGCTAAGTCAGAGGGTTGCATGTGTGATGGGGTTGGTGTGGGGAGATTTTGAAATGTTGAATTTAATGTTGATGCTGTTTGGTAGTAGCCTTCTGAGGCAAAAGATGGGATGTTCCTCCTTCAGGTCACAGATGGTGTTGTGTTGGCAGTGGAGGAGGCCCAGAATGAACATGTCCCCAGATGAGTGAGAGGGGGAGTTGAAGTGAATGGCCACAGGAAGACGAGGTTGATTGGTGCGTACAGACCAGAGATGTTCCTTGAACCATTCTATGAGTTTTATGAGTTTTCACTTGGTCTCTCCAATGCAGAGGAGACCACATCGAGAGCACTGGATACAGTAAATATGGTTGGAGGATGTACTAGTAAATCTCTACTGGATTTGGAATGATGCGTTGTGCCCTCTTAGCCCAACCAACCTGTCTATTTTCCTTCCCACCAACATATCACTACCACCTCCTATGTTCACCCAACTATCGCCATCCCACCTATGTTCCCCTAGCCCCACTCCCATATATTTCACAGCCTTGTTCACCCTCCCCAGTCATGAAGAACGGTCTGCTGAAACGTCTATGCTTTTTCTTCCTCAGATGCTGTTTGATCTGCTATGCCTTTTCTAGTGCCATACTTTATCAACTCACGTTGAGCTTCATAAAGGACGGCAGGCTTGCCAACTTTGCTTATGTGAGGGTTTTAGTATTTGAGAAGGAGTTAATATTTGCTTAAAATCACCACAAAGGCGAACTGAACCGTTATGCTTCACAATCGATGACAGGTACTGCCTATTCTGTAAACTGCAGGAGTTAGATGATTCTTTCATTTTTCAGCCTCCTGGTTTCCATATCTACATTTGCCCGCAACGCAAATACCACCATGCAGGCTTTGCAAACTCTCAGAGTTGCTTTCTGGTTCATATACAAAATGAATATTGAACTTTGATAATCCTAAGTCCTTCCTGAAAAACTCTTGAGTATTTCAGTAGGGCTTCACTGAGGCAGCAATTTCATAATGGAAAAATGGTGAGCCAATCTCGGTGAATCTTCCTCAAACAATTTTGTCCAGATATGGTTTGAGCTGACCCTTTCACCACCTTCATTGGTAACTGCATCAACTGCTTTTCTTCAGAGATCGGAACTGAAGTCATAACCTTAACCTACAACAGTTCCCCAGCGTCTTCTTAGTATGAATGAAATCTTGTACAATTATAAGGGTTTGCATCCCGGGCGAATCTTGTTAAAGATAGCTTCTGCATTCACAGATGGAGCTGCACCTGCAACGACCTACATAGGAACTGGGGTCCATTTAGCCAAACATTAATTTTAATTAGTTCTGATTTGGATGTTGCTAAGCAATTTAAGTTTTGCAAACTACACATAGAGGAATTTTCTAGGATGTGCACTCTCCTGGGGATACCGTCTGATAAGTTTTTTAACTCCAGTCAGGCCATGTAGGACTTCTTTGCTGTCGTGAGTATGCACACCGGCAGCAACGACAATAGTTTGCCAGCCCAGATTCTAAATAATACTTCATTCACTTCACCAAGGCTCGGTTTTGTTGTGGCAATCGGCTGTGGACTGGCCTTGTTACCCTGCGCTCAGGACATAATCTGCAAGAGGCTCAACTGGTGTTTGCCAAGCTCTGTCCGACCTGTAGTTCTGTTGCTCCATTTGCCACATTTTCTCATGACACATTCAGTTGCAGTGTGTGTTGGAAGTTCAGCTGGGCTTCCTTATGAGTCGATTCTTTAATCCTACATACCAAATGGTCTGTAAGCATTTTATTCTGGTTTCATCCAAAATCACATCCCACTCTCGTCACCACTGGAATAACAGCACAGTCAGGAATCCTGTCTGCAAGTCCCACTTCATTTATTTATGCACAGTACCCTTGCTGTGGCCACTTTGCTCAGTCTCAGTCACCTGAACTGAGGAAATTCTAAACCTCCTGCTGATATTATTTTTCATTTTATGAAACAGTACAACTGCAAACAGTTAACAATAAACAAAAACCAGCAGTTCACAATAAACTACTATTCACAGAGGAAAGCGCAGCAAGGCCAGATCCCAAACCCTATCAATCCATTAACAAGGAAACGAGGACAAATCTCAAGTCCCACTTTCATTTAACACTAAGATAACAATAACAATACCAGACAAGGCAGCCCAATCAAACGTATCAATACTTTAACTCCCCCATCCACTCTAACAAAGAATATGCAGATACTTGACTGCTTCCACCACCATAATCTGACCACACAAAACACAGAGCAAGAACGCCTCATCTTCTGCTTTCAGACCCTCCAACCATACACGATCAATGTGGCATTCACCAGCTTCCTAATGTCCCCTTCCCCCACGTTATCCCAGATCTAACCTCCCCACTCAGAACAGCCATCCTGACCTGTCCTACCTGTCCACGTTCCTTCCCACCTGTCGGCCCCAACCACCTCTCCGAACATTCACCTTCACTCCAACTTCATCTACTCAACATAATCTCAGTTACCTTGCTCCAAGCCCCACACTGCCCCCACCCACCCCTGCCCATTTATCTCTCAGCTCCCTTTGGCCACCCTCTCATTCTTGATGAAAAGCTTATGCTCGAAACATCGATTCTTGTGCTCCTCGGATGCTGTCTGACAATTTGTGCTTTTCCAGCATCACACTTTTCGACTGAAGACTAGCACTACTACCCTGCCCTCATCAACCTTCCTGTCCAATTCATCAAAGAACGCTCACAATTGTGTGGCATAATTTCACACACGCAAAGCCATTCTGATTATTCCTAATCAAAACTTGTCTTTCTAAATGTATGTATACTTTTTCTCTCAGAATCTTCTCAATTAATGTACCTACCACAGATGCTAAGCTTACTGGACCATATCTCACTGTTGTTGCTTGCAGCCCTTCAAAGAGTCAGAGAATCCATACAGTGTAAAAAGAGGCCATTTGGCCCAACAAGTCCACACCAATCCTCTGAAGAATATGCCACCTAGACCAATTCCACTAATGTGTTATGTTGCATTTCCCTAAATGATGCATCTTACCAATACATCCGATGAATGTTATGAGCAATTTAACATAGCCAATTCACCTAACCTACACATGTTTGGACTGTGAGAGGAAACCGAAGCACCCAGAGTACACAAATACGGGGAGAATGTGCGAACTCTGCACCCCAGGCTAGAATCGAATCCGCATCCCTGGCATTCTGAGGTAGTGGTGCCAACCACTGAGTCACCGTGCCACCCTCGGATGAGGACAGAGCATTCGCCTCCCTCTTGTCATCTGGGACCTCGCCCATAGCTAACGATGATGCAAAAATTTCAGCCAGCAACTCAGTCATTTCTTTTTTAGACTTTTGAAGTGTTTTTGATTATATATAGTCACAACCAGATTTATTGAACTTCACGTATTCTAACACATCCAATTCCTTCCCTACTATGACATGAACTGTTCCCAAGATATCACCACTAACTTTCCCATGTTCCCAAGATTTCCTCCACGCTAATAAAAGATGATAAATACTGATCAAGAACCTTACTCCTCTCCTGCAGTTCTACACATATTTGTCCAAGTTGGTCCTATTCTCTGGTCAATTATTACTCTTGTTTAATACACTTGTTATATTTTTTAATATAATAAAAGGACCCCTTCGGATTCAGTCTGATCTTCCAACTTTCTGGAGTCCACTTTGCCTGGAAACAAACTATTCCAAACAACCCCTGCAAGCTCCTGTCTAATTCCACCAAACTTCGCCTTGTGACAATGTTGAACTTGAACCCATAGACAAGTTTTGTTCCTCTCCGCAATTATATTAAAACTAACAGAACTATAGCCACTGGTCTCAAATGTCTCCCTCACTATAACATCCGTCAACTGTTCTGCTTTATTTCCCAATAGTTCGAATGTTGCCCCTTTCCATTCTGGATCCTCCATATACTGCTTGAGGAAACTTTCCTGAATGCACTTAACAAATCAATAGCCAATTGGATTTATATAATAATGAACTGAAGATAATATGAAGCATTCTCCAATACACTTACCACGTTCTTCTACATTTTCTTGACATGATTCCAATTCTGAAATACAAACAATAGATATTTTCAGATTGACAAATTAACAATTTCCTCAACCTTGAAGTTCTAGAATGTCATAACATATTAATATTACTATGATTGGACCAATCCATTTGTAACACCGATATACCTCCAAAATTCCATCAAATGGTGGCTTATGCCATATCTCAGGTCAATCATTTTGCCCAACCGTCTACTGCCCACGACTCCTTTAGAAAGCCAAGTTCTGTGGATCAATATCTTGCGAGCACACGCAATATTTGCAACCAACTTTTGTGTGAGCATTTCCAGATTCACAATATGTTCATGACAAAATGAGTTCATGTATACTCAACATAGTTTGATCTCTCTTTTTGAGACTACAACACAATACTCTGGGTTCTCCATCCAGAAAGTACCTTCTGAAAATTTTAACCTCTAAAGATCATTATCATTTTCATTTCTATCAATCTGATCGTCTTTGTTCACATTATACCTAAGGTTGCAGGCCCTTATCACTGAATATCTGCCCTACATTACTTCCCTTCAACTTGCCTATATAAAGTTCACTTTACTCACTCCAGGACAAGTATGACCTTCACTTAGGCAGCAAACAAAAGCGCTATGCTGCTGTCCAACTAAGATTTGAGCATTTCCATATCTATATGTGTTTACATTTCTCCGTCTTTTGAATCTCACACAATTTGATCAAAATTACATCCATGCTTATTTCCTATTTGATAAATCTGACCACCTGCTAACTTTTTAGAATTCATATAAAGGTTCTTCTGCATACGTATATACCAGTTTCATTTTTTGTGAAAATAAATGCATTTTTAAATGTGTTCCTACTTCAGTGGAGAACTGCACAAATTGACAATATATTCACATTGCATGTGATGACCAATCAGTAACAGATTGATTTCAGTACTTTCGAAAGCTTTACTTGCTCCATCAATCTCAAAGAATAAAAGTTGGTTTTGAAAACAAAAGTAATCGTGTATAACAATTGCCTTCCACAAAATTTTGTAGCTGAGCAGCGGCACAAGAAAAACTGAGAAAAAAAGAAACAGAATCTGTCAGCCAAATTTTCACTGCTGAAATAATGTTCACTACTAAAGCTTGGTATTGTGTATAGGTGGCTGAGGCAAAGCTAGTTCAATCTCTAATCATACGAGGTGATGATTAATGCAACTTTCTTCAATTGAATATGGTATTTATGTCACACATTGAAGATATCAAAACAAGTTTAGATGCAGTTTTGTTTTAATTGGAAGGGCAATTGCAAGCATAATCTTGGATCTGAGCTTTAATTAGGAATCTTACAGTTTGTAAATAAAATATTGTATGTTTCTCACTGGTAAAATGCAAATGGATTATCATTATGCATGGCAACGCAAAGCAATTCGAACATTACAACAGTGCACAGTCAACAAAGTAATAACATAATTACCCGCCTCTTTCTTTTTCAGTTTATCTTCTGCAGATGAGAACAGAATTCTACGTGATAGGATAAATTAAGATAAAATAAAATTGCCAAATGTATTGAACACCTCATCCCACGTTAATCTCTTCCTGAAGCCTTTGCACAGATTTTCCAAAAGAGAGCTGTTCTCACCAAGTAACCACTCCCTGTGGAAACTAGTTTCAAATTTAAATCGATTCTATGTGATTATGATTTTCCTTAGTTCGCGATTGAACATTATCTTATTCTTTCTACAATTCATTCTTAATACATCCCCTGCATAACATACTTTGTAATTCTAAGATCAATTTAACTACAATTCAAATAGCCGTTTGGCAAGAGGAAAATATGTTCATGCCTTCAAACAAGGCTGCATTCATTTCGAATATACCTACTTAATCTGATTTGTGGCTTTTAGCTTTAATCCATTGTATAAGTTTTATAAGAATGATAAATTTGAGACCTAAATAAACAGTCCTTATGTTGACATGACTCATTTAAAATCGAAAATTGACTGCAAAATGCTTTCAAGTCTCCAAAACTGAACGGAGAATTGCTTGATTCACTGGTTTCAAATATGGCTTGTTTAGGCCTATCTCCAGAAACCCATTTCCACCCTTGGAGATATTATGGCCAAGGTTTGTATCAATGAATAAATTAGAGGGCGCGTCGGAAGGGGCATTGGCAAAATTAACTTACCTAAATCTTTTAAGGATTTTTGACAATCGAGTAAGTCTGAAATTTATAAGAAAATGTCAGCATCTAACCTTCAACTGAAAATCAAAATAGTCGAAATGTTTTTTGTAAGAAGTCAACTCATTCCTGAACCATTTGTTTCCTCTTGGAACAGATATTCACTTCACTAATATGTACCTGTAGTCTTTGGTTGTTATCTGGTCTTCACGACTTAATTTCCAGTATTTACATGAAGTCATTGATTGTAGCCCTCGGAATTGCATGCACTACATAGTGCAGAGATATTTATTTGCACAGATTTTGCCATTCATTTCCGTCAATTTTCAACTCCATATCCCGTAATATCCTGAAGGCTAATGTATGTTTTTATCCCTTATTTATTTTATGGATACTCATCTTGAACACATTCATGTTGCACTTTCTGAAATGCTCTTTATGATGGTCAGCTCTACTTTCTTAATGGATACCTGCAATTGAAGCTTTGTCTGTATTTACTTACGTATTATTTAATTGTATAAAAGATGCTCAAGAGTTCTTTGATCGTTCAAAACGATCATTTATGTCGTATTTCATTGATGTTAACATATTTGGCAACATTTCTAAAGCCTCTACACAGAGATATCACCTTGATTACAGATTACACAGAGAGAAAGAAATAGATAGTGAACGATAGAGGGATATAGACATGAAGAAATATGTGTAGGTCAATTCAAACTCCAACGGGAATACCACATTATGCAATAGTCACAACATTTCTAATAGCCATTTTCGTTATGTATAATGCATGACCATGCCTGACTTTGTAAGACATACCTTTAATCTCTCGCCCAATTCAGCATAATGAATACAATGTATTTGTTTTTATTAGATACCCTAAATCAGTTCAAACTGAAATAAATTCCCTGCATGTTCTATAATATAACAATGTCTTGTTCTTGGCAGCTGCCCAATGGTGGACATTTCAATTAATGCCACAATTCTAGAACAAACCCACCTTTGCCCTTCTCCTTCTCATCTTTTGAGGAAGAAAATCATATGTTAGATGAACAGAAATTTTCCAAAGGATAAACAAGTGATTTTTAACAAAGCGAAGAAGAAGGCATGTCAATCAGAACGCAAACATAGATATTTAAACGTTCAACAAGATGATAATCAATTGTAGTTTTGAGGTCTTTGCCATCCAGCAAATGCCTGCGAAGGGTTGCCTTCGTGGTGTCATCTATATTAATGCATATTCAAGATGCTTGCTCAAGATGTTATAGACCAGGCCAGACCCACTCAAAACATTTTTAAGAAGGTAGCCCAGACCCCAACGTTTCCAATTGTTTCAGGTAGATGTTAAGATGGATATCCCAGGAGTGATGGAAATGGTCAAACCACTTGTTTTCAAATAAAACAGCATCCATTTACACACCACCGAATGAAACACAAAGAAAACAGAATTTAGAAGAACAACGATTTCAAAAACCTTGTTGACACGTTCAAACTGAACAAACAGCTGTTCCGATTTCTACAGCTCTTTGTCAAAAATGTCAATTCAAACATAGGTTTTTGTACAGGAGAGAGAGATGCCAGAAAGGATCAACTCGGGATCATTAGCTGAAACTTGAAACCACTTTGCCCCCAGTAGCTTCGCAGGGTCACAGGTAAAACATTAAACCAAACTGGAAAAAAATCCCTGAACTGGGAGATTTGGCTACTCCCGTTTCATTGTCCAAGTGTTTTGGAAAAAGAATCAAATCTTTTAATTGATTGTTACCTTAGGCAGTATCTATTGGCCATAATAACAGTGGTCATTCCCCAACAAATCAGGACCTCTGCCTTTTACAACATTTTTTAGAAACAAACCAAGGACAAAATAACTTTGTTAAAGGAGCAGCATTATCACACCTTCTACCTTAAAAAACATGAACATCCAAACATGCCTTCATTTTAAGACCCCTTAATCTTACACTGATAACACACTACAATACCCATATATATTACATTGACTATATACATGCAAACATGCAATAGTACTTCAGTCTGTTTTACTCCTATCACCAAACGCCTCTCTTTCTCATCCAAGTCTAGACAATGATTAGCAATCACATTTTTTCATCCTGCCACATGCACAATTTTTAAATTGAATGGCTGCTATAACAAGCTATATCTAAACAGTCTGGATTATTTGTCCTTAAATTACTCCTAAAATTTAAATGGGTTATAATCAGTATATATAATTGTGTCATATATATATTACTTGTAACATAAACATTGAACTATTGTCACGCTAACACCAAGCTCAAAGTCTCCTTCCCAACTATTGAATAGTTCTGCTGATGAATGTCCAAGTTCCTGAAGAAATACTTGCGAGGTCTTTCTATCTTGTCATTGTTTTATTGTAACAGCACATCACCGATACCCACACCATTCACATCGATGGATACCTTGAATGGCTTCACGTAATTAAGTGTGGCTAACACTAGGACGGTGGTAAACACAGCTTTCAGGCGGTCAAAAGACTTCTGAAAGTTTGACATCCACTGAAACGTCTTTAGCAGTTCAGTGAGTGGAGCAGACACACTACTAAATGTGGTCCGAATTTCCGATAACATCCAGTCAATCCTATGGGTTGTAGTACTGCTATATTAGTCGATGGCATGGGAAATTCTCCAATCACACCTTTATTTTTGCAATCAGTGGGGACATATGTGTATATCCAATAATATAGAGCTGAAAATGTGTTGCTGGAACAGCGCAGCAGGTCAGGCAGCATCCAGGGAACAGGAGAATCTATGTTTCGGGCATAAGCCCTTCTTCAGGAATCAACCTGAAGAAGGGCTTATGCCCGAAACGTCGATTCTCCTGTTCCCTGGATGCTGCCTGACCTGCTGCGCTGTTCCAGCAACACATTTTCAGCTCGGATCTCCAGCATCTGCAGACCTCACTTTCTCCTATCCAATAATATAGCCCAGCAAGTTAAAATCACGCAAAACCAGGTTATAGTCCAAAAGGTTTATTTGGAAGCACGAGCTTGCAGAGTGCTGATCCTTCTTCAAGTGGCTGTGGAGCGGTGCTACAAAAGCTAATGCATCCAAATAAACCTGTTGACTATAACCTGGTGTTGTGTGACTCTTACCTTTGTCCACCCCTATCCAACATCGGCTCCTCCATGGCAAATTCTCTGTTAGCCAGGTTTGCCAACAAGCCTGCCTCCCAAAGTCAACCAAACAATTCCAATAAATGTTGCAAATATTCATTACGTAGGTGACTAAGAATCACCATTTCATCAAAGTAAACCACACAACTGATAATCCAGAAATGACTTTATCGGTTAGCCATTGAAATGTGGCTGGCACATTTTTCATGCCAAATGGCATGGCTTTAAATTGTTACAGTGCATTTGGCGTTGCAAAAGCTGAAAATACCTTCGAACTTTCTGACAAAAGTACTCGCCAGTATCATCTGAGCAAGTCCAACTTAGAAATAAAAGTGGCGTGTCCAACCTTTTCAAACGTGGAATTAAGGACGCATCAGTCTTTGTAATTTCATTGACTTTGTAAAGAGCCGACACATAACCGTTCAGTACCATCAGTTTTTGGCACCATTACTATTGGTGAGCTCCAGTCCATGCAAATTATTTCAATCATGTCATCTTGAATCATGTATTCAATATCCTTTTGAACGTGTGCCAACTTTCGCCTATAAGGGTATGGCTTATTCGGAGCAGCATCTCCTATATGTACATCATGTCTCTTTATGTTAATAATTCCCAGCTTATTTACAGTTATCTCCACATACGATAGTCATAACACTTTCAGGTCATTTCGACTTTCCTCTGGAATGTAATTGAATAGCATTCCCAATTTTTGACAACTTCCTCTTTGTTCAATACAATTTGAGGAATGCCCAATTAAGAATCATCTGAATTTGGTTCTTCACGCCATGCTACAAATTATAACACATCTTTCTTTTGCTTTGCTTTCCTATCACAATACATTTTGAGCATATTCACATGAGACACTCTGAGATTTCTTTGTTTCTGGAGTCTGTGTCAAATAGTTCAACTCAATCAATCCAGTTTCGACTAGATAAGTCTCATTAAACCTTGCTTTAAAGGTTCACCTATCACGAGAACCAACATTACTACCTTATCTCCGATAGCAACTTTTTGACTTTTTGATTTCTTGTCTCCTTCCTGTTTCATTGTATGCTGTGATACTTTTAAACGCTGCATGGCCAACGCTTCCGCTCTATTTATTCATTCCTTAAAATTTAACAAAAGTCCAAATATGTATTCTCTGAGTGCTTCATATTCCATGCAGCACAACTGGCTTTTACCACAACAAGTAGATTCAATGTAGAACCTTATCAGACGTCTTCTATATCCAAAGGTCCTTTATATACTATATATATATATGACTTCAGCAAAGCATTCTAATAAATCATTAACGTTTGATTTTTCCTGCATGAAAACATTCCGATTCTGTCTGATCAAAAATATGTATGCATGAGTATTCCGCTATTATAACGTGTAAAGTCGAATCTGATATCTCACCAATAACAGAGGTTAAGTGAACTGATCTACGTTTGTCATTTTTATTTTGTCTCTTTCCCTTTTTAAATAAAAGTGTTAAAGAAGCTTTCAAGTACATTGAATCTTTTCCATAACTCAGATGATGTAGGTTTGACAATAAAAGCATTCAAGGCTGAGTTGGCTGAGGTTTCCATTGAGAGGTATATTATTTATTAAGAAGGTGAAGAGAAAAAATGGGTTAAGGCCGAAAGCTGATCATCATCATATTATTGATGGACAGATTGTACTTGGGTGACTGAACATTGTTCAGTTGTTCTGTCTCTTAAAGCCATAATGTTTGGCAAATACTAAGATTGATACGTCCCCAGAGCCAGACCAGATGTGTCCTAGGTTGGTCTGGGAAGCGAGAAAGGAGGTTGCTAAGCCACTGGCAAAGATCTGTGCTTCCTCACTCTCCAAGGGAGTCATACCAGAGGATTAGAAGAAGGCAAATGTTGTTCCTCTTTTCAAGAAGGGGAATAGGAAAATCCCTGGTAATTACAAACCAGTCAGTCTTACGTATGTGGTCAGCAAGGTTTTGGAAAGAATTCTGAGGGATAGGGATTATGACTATTTGGAAAAGCATAGAGTGTTTATAAAGGCAGTCAGCATGGCTTTGTGCGGGGCAGATCGTGTCTCATAAATCTTATTGAGCTCTTTGAGAAGGTGACAAGACAGGTCGATGAAGGTCTAGCAGTGCATGTGGTGTATATGGGCTTCAGCATAAACCCAGATAATGTTCCCCATGGTACGCACACGCATAAAGTCAGGAGGTATAGGATACACAGAGATTTGGCTGTCTGGATTCAGAACTGGTTGGCTGACAGAAGGCAGAGAGTCGTTGTAGATGGAACGTATTCTGCCTGGAGGTATTTGCTGAGTGGTGTCCCACACGGCTCTGTTCTTGTGCCCCTGCTCTTTGTAGTTTTCATAAATAACTTGGATGAGAAGATTGGCATGGTAAATTTGCAGATGACACAAAGGTTGGAGGTGCCATTGATAGTATCGAGGACTATTGCAGGCTGCAGTGCGAAATAGACAGGATGCAGAGCTGGGCTGAGAAATGGTAGATGGAGTTCAACCTGGATAAATGTGAAGTGATGCATTTTGCAAGGTCGAACATGAATTCTGAATATAGGATTAAGGACAGGAATCTTGGCAGTGTGGAGGAACAGAGGGATCTGGGTGTTCAAGTGCATACATCCCTCAAAGTTGCCACCCAAGTGAATAGGGTTGTTAAGAAAGCATATGGTGTTTTGGCCTACATTAACGGGGGATCGAGTTTAAGAGCCGTGATGTTTTGCTGCAGCTTTACAAGTCCCTGGTCGGACCACACTTGGAATACTGTGCCTAGTTCTGGTCACCCTATTAAATGAAAGATACAGAGGCTTTGGAGAGGGTGCAAAGAAGGTTTACCAAGATGCTGCCTGGATTGGAGGGCTTGTCTTACGAAGGGAAGTTGACTAAGCTCGGACTTTTCTCTCTGGAGAGAAGGAGGAGGAGAGGTGACCTGATCGAGTTAATAAAGGTAATGAGAGGCTTGGATAAAATTCAATAGCCAGAGACGTTTCCCCAGGGCAGGATTGACTGACACGAGAGGTATATTAGGAGGAAGTTATAGAGGAGACATCAGAGGCACATTCTTCACGCAGAGGGTTGTGAATGCATGGAATGCATTGTCAGCGGTGGAGGTGGAAAAAGAGGCATTCGGAACCTTTAAGCGACTGCTGGACATGCACATGGACAGCATTGCATTGAGCGATGTGTTGGTTAGGTTATTTTATTATCGATTAGGAATAGTCCTTGGCACAACTTTGTGGGCCAAACGGCCTGTTCTGTGCTGCCGTTGTCTATGTTCTATGTTCTATGTCATGTATTGTCATGCAACCAACGTTGGAAAATATGCTAAAATTATATTCCTTACTTAAATCATAAATAACAATGTTGATATGTGAATCAACTCATCTCAACGCACACCTTGATAAAATATCATGCTGTTTACTTTGAAAAATTATATAGAAGCTGAGTGACCAATAACTACTTCTTCCCATGACATAACCATGTTCGCCCACAACATTCCATGAATTGACTGAGTGGCGAAATGAACCACGATGATCATTGGCTGCTTACCTATTTGATCATGCTATGTCAAATGTGAAAAAATGTTGTTTCTAAAAAATCCTCAGGCTTGATGAATAAAAATGAAGTCACATGGAAGTAAATTTATCTATTACAACTTCGCAATAACCTTTTCTCCCGAAAATTGTTTGAAGATTTGCACTGCAGCAGAAATTGTCACGTCGAAGCAGCAAAAGCTTTGGTACGGACTTTCTCAAAATAGGGCCTCAGCATTTAAATACACAACTTTCAATTCTGCAATGTATCTGTTCAATATCCACAATGTCTGCAAACTTGTGGGTTCAATAAACACGATAATCATCATGAATCTAGGGGCTTTTTTTTTTACTTCTTGCATTAATAATACAAAATAATATTGCATCAAAAGAAAGCCCTGAGATGAGTTTCAAACTGATGTCCCGTGCATTTATTCGGGTAATCTAGACATAATGGACAGATCAGTGAGAAATATTTGCTTGATGGGGCATGCACAAATCTTCATTTTACGTGCTTCACGAAATCTTGGAGCTAGGATTATGGAAATTAAGCTTTGAACAATTTGCAATGTTTTTCAAGAAACAAGTTGAGGGACAGTTGCTGATAATGCAAGAAATGATAAAATGTGAAGAGGAAGGATAAATGGCAGAGCAAATTGCGGAGGAACAAGGGAAAAAATCTGAGATCCAGGAGGAAAAATACAAATCACCAACTGGACGAACGTAAGCAGGAGATCGAGTTCTAATGAGAAACAACGCCATAAGGCAAGTCATTGAAATTATTGATCTTTAAAAACAAGGTGATAGTGGTAAAGGTAGAGTACCAAGATAGTCACAATAAATGGAAAGCATGATAGAACTTTGCTGAGAAGGAGTTTCAAGATGAACCCATAGAAGGAAGAAAGACTTAAAAAGAAAAAGAAATGGCAGGGAACACATTTATGACAGAAGCAATTGACGTAGGAAGGTGATGATGAGAAAGCAGAGCAAACGTTTGTGTGTAAAAAAGGAAATGAAGCGCTGCTTTATTATGAAGAGTCATAATAAAAACGACTTTTTTGTCACCTTCAATGTCCTGAGGTACAATGCATCATTCTAGTGGAGCTTCAACTACTTTGGGTGAGGGTGGTAGAAAATCGTGTTTTCTGTTACTTCTCCCAGGGAGCTCAGTTCAAACACTAAACATCACAGAGATTTCTATGTCGACATAAAACAGATGAGATGCCAATATGAGTTTGGGTCTGGAAAGTTCCAGACAGTTTCTGGGAATTTCACTCAAGTCAGCATACCAAAGAAAGGAAAAAAAACCAGCATTTTAGTAATGTGGCTTCTATTTTGTCCACAACTGCTTTACTTGCTCCTTTCAGTTTCTGAGCTGTAGAGGAGGAAATATTTTCTAATGAACGTCGACTTCATCAGAGGAACATTTGAAATAATTTTGGAGAGTTGCAATCAATCAGCAAATACCAACGGGAAATGTAAAAACCAAAGTGGCGCATTTATCAGAATATAGAAACCATTAAAACAATGAATGTTAACTTTTGTTACTTTGCATAGAACTATTTTGGATCTTTGTGAATTTCGATTATAACACTTAACTTTTCAGTCGACTATTTAATTACTACAAGATTACTATTGACAACCAAATCAAGTGATACAATTGCTTAAAAAAACAACGCTGAAATCCTGATACTTAAAGAGACCCAGACAACACAGTCTCTAATTTCACTTAAGAATGTGTCACTAGACATATTGTGCACTGCCTCATCGGGCAGGTTGGCCCTCCTTTATTTTGGGAGTTTGTGACTCAGGAAGTTCTCCAGAGACCCCAGGCATGACTATACTTTCACAGGTCGCAGATAAGACAGCAGCCCCAGACGATGCACATGGTTTGAGATACAGGAGTATCACCAGTTAGAAAGCGGGGAGGACTGAAGAGAACTACCCGGTATCCAAACCAGACACCACAAGAAACATAGAACTGCCAGGTAATAGTCTGGAAACCCACAGACACATGGCGTTTTAATAGTTTGAGTGCATTATGATTTTTGTAGATTTTTGGAATAAAGGTTATGTATTTTGTCGGATATTTGATTGTTTTAATCTGGATTTAAGCCTGAGTATCGCTTAAGGGCGATTATGTAAATGTGTTTCGCCAGGGAAGCATGGTCAGATGGTCAAGGTTTTTGCTGCTGTGTTGCGCTAACAGTAGGGGAAATGGGAAAGCCCATACAGTAGGGGACAGTAGGGGAAATGGTAAGAGGGACATTTCACTAGATGGATGCCATGTCACATGCAGGAGACCAGGGTGTAATTTTTATGTGGGGGAATCGGGTCAATAGGCCGTGATCTCCCATGCACTAAAGTTTAAAATGAAGAGTCATTCACCCCAGTGATGCCCAAGGAAGACAGAGCAACTGCACAAAACCTTAAGCCGGGAGATGCTTCGAATGTTCCACAGATGGAATTTGGGAGACCTAAACCAAACAAACATAAATAACAAACACATTAGCCAACACTAAACCAAGGGCGGATCAGTTGGAGGGCATGGTATCGAGCCCAAAAATCCCAAAACCCCAGAGAGGAAACAATGGGCTAGAGGTGCCGTGTGGAAATTGATATCTTGGGGGGAACCTTTGGAAATATACATTGTTTTCCTGTATGAGGACAAACTGAAAAATGTATTTAAAGTTGTACACCATGTACAGCTAACTTATATGTTTGATTTCTCCTAATCCAGCCGTATGTTTTCTTTTCAGGGGATAATGTTCTGCCTTTCAAGCTAGGAAATGTGTATGTTGGGGTTAGATAATTCGGGTTGTTCGTTTTTGGGGCTCGGCGATACCCACAATGATATGCGGGGATCTAGATTATCAAAGGGAGGATATGTAGGATTGAGTCAACATCCTTAACATTTAAAATGCTGTCTCAAAACTCTGAACTTCTTAAAAACTTTGAAAATTAAAAAGGCAGCAGGACTAAGTGCTGAAAAGAAACACCGGAGCAGAGATAACTGCTCGGAACCATTGTTCTGCCCAAAAATCCAATTCACACCTCGACTTGAAATGAACAATCAACCAGAACTAATGCTGTAGACTGAAACTAACTTTTGCTCATCGGCTACCCCAACTGAGATATCATAGAGCCTTTGGAGATACCAGGACAGTCACCTTTAATCAAAGTACATTCAGACATGTGCTTAACTGTCAGGAAGCCAACAGACCTCAAGGGGAATACCAATAACATAATACCAAGCACTAAAGTGGCATGACGTTAAAAGATCCACAATTAGTAGAATAGCAGGCCCCGACCTCACCAGACAGAGCTACCACCCTGAGAGCCATCCTTACATCCATCTCCAGAAGAGAGGTTCCAAAGTGCTATCTCCAGGAGATAAACTGCATACACCACCTGAAAGTTAGGAAACCTAAGTATTCACTCAACAAATCCAAATGCGTCCTATTGCATCAGTGAACTCAACTCACAATGATGTCCTACACCATCCGAAGTCTTCGTTGAGGTACCAGGTATGGCAAGTTGGAACAGTCAGCTGTATTTCAAAATGGTGTTCTTCCCATGACCCCAAAGTCTTCAGCCTGGTTAGGTGGGGAGGAGAAAATGTGTGATAACAATGCAGGGACCCCAACGATCGGAAGCCTGATTGAAGTTTATGTGATTGAAACTGTGTTTAGCTTGTCTGTAATTCAAAAGTGTATCTAATTACTGTCCTCTGTATACTTGCTAGTGTCAATTTCACTGTTTATTACATTTGTCTTTATTTCTTGTATGAAAATGACCTATTTTATTTAAATAAGTATAGAGATTCTTTTGCCCTGAAACTCCTGTCTACTGCCCGAATCATTTCACTTTTCTAAATAAGTCCATTGTTAGAACGAGGGATATAAGACACCTAAATATGAGCAAATTACTCATCACAAACTGGAAACGAACAATTCCTTTTGCGAAAATATCAGTATGTTTTATCACCTACAGTTACTGAACATGTTGACTGCAACAGGAGGCCCAGCTGAGCCCATTGCCTGCAAGCATTTAACAGACACTTTGTGCATTGACTCCTCCAGAATCCCATGCATTCTGAGTCAATATACGTCACTAACAAGACGTTTGCATGCCATATCTTCATAACAGTTATCTGTGGTGTTACAAGATATTCAATGCTTGTCTTCTCATTAAAATTGTGCTTGTACTTTTCAAGTTTAAAAGGGTGACGTCACCTTTTCCTCAAATATTAGGGGTGTACCAAAGATAAATGCTTAGGTTGTGTTTCCCGCTGACTTGTTTTGGATATTAGAGTCGGAGAGATAATGAATCCCTGGCATAGTTAAAGAAAGGGGTCTCCAGCCAATGTGCAGTTGAGGAGTTATAAGTCATCTCAAAGCGTCTTAAGGATTTGAAGTTCTCACACTGGTGAGAAAATGAGGCCATCATATATAGGAGCTGAAGTCGACCTTTCTGTCCACAAACGCTGCTCCACCATTCAGGCACAGTGTGCTTTTTTTTTTAATAATGGCCAAGTCCACTTGCCTGTTTTTTCTCACAATAAATACTCATTCATTTTCAAAAACTTCTAATCAATGCTGAACATAATTGGTTACACAGCGTCAGTAGTCTTTTGCAATAAGAAATTCCAGAGGTTTACAAGCTGCTGAGAAAATAACCTCCTCTGCTCTTCTAAATGTGACATTTTATTCTAAGATTGTGTGCTTTGCCGCTCGAATTTTCCATACAAGGAAACATCTGCCCTGCCCTGCCCTTAAGAGTCAGGCATGCCTTAATAAAATTTGCTCTCATTCTGCTAAACGTCAAGAATACATAAGCAACTTATATAACCTTCGTATCTAGTGTCAGACTAATGAACATTTTCTGGATTGCCTCCAACACCAGTAGCCTCCATTTCTCAACGCCAGCGGGAGCTGTGAGGGCTATGACCAGAGGGCTGCTGGGAAGGTCAGTTTACCATTTAAATACTTGTCTCATGGAATCAGCAGCTGCCATTTTGCAGCAGCAGTGGGAGTGGCCAGAGCTAGGAGCTGAGTGGGAGCGGTCGAATTGCGCTCTGGGAAGATGAGGGACCTGCTACATTTGGCTAAACACAGAATACTACACGGGTAGTGTCTCCTAACCGCCCTCATTCTCTAATAAAAGTAAAGACTCTGATGTGTTGATAAGGTAAAGTTCCTCTTTCCCTTTTTTTTTAAATCACGTGCCGATAAGTAATGTGATCCGTTTAAAAAACTTATTATTTGATATTATAGTTGTCTAAGTTAAGCTTAAGAGTAAAAATGGCAGGAGATCCCAATTCCGTGTTATGCTCGTCTTGCTCAATGTGGGAGATCAGAGACGTGGCTGATGTCCCTGTCTCCTTCATGTGCAATACGTGTGTCCAGCTGAAGCTATTGTTAGACCATATAATGGCTTGGAGCTGCAGATGGAGTCACTTTGGAGCATCTACGATGCTGAGAAGGTAGATGATAGCACGTTTCATGAATTGGTCACACAGCAAATTAGGCTTGCTGATGGAGAAAGTGAATGGGTGACCAAGAGGCAGAGAAAGAGCAAGAAGTCAGTGTATGTGTCCACTGTAGTCATCTCCCTCCAAAACAGGTGCACCATTTTGGATACTGCTGAGGGAGATGGTTCACTAGGAGAGCACAGTAGCCAACTTCATGACATCGTGGCTGTCTTCATTGTACAGAAGGGAGGGAAAAAGAGTGGAAGTGTTATAGTAATCGGAGATTCAGTTGTAAGGGGAGTAGATAGGCAGTTCTTTGGTGTAAAACAAGGCAACCAAATGGTATGTTGCCTGACAGGTGCACGGGTCAGGGATATTTCAGACCGACTGCAGGATGTTCTGAAAGTGGAGGGTGAACAGTCAGCTATTGTGGTGCATACAGTCATCAATAATATAAGTAATAAAAGGTAAGTGGTCCCACAACCAGAATTGATGAGTTAGGAGCCAATTTAAAAATGGTTATTCAATTACGAGCGATCACAAGTTCAAGGTGATGGGGAAAAGGTTCAGGGAAATTTGCACAGAAAGTTCTTTATGCAGAGGATGGTGGGTGTCTGGAATGCGTTGCCAGTGGAGGTGGTAGAGGCGGGCACTTTCGCATCATTTAAGATATATCTGCGCAGGGAACAGAGGGATTCAGCTCTTGGAAAATAGGCAACAGGATTAGATATGGCATCTGGATAGGTACAAGCTTGGAGGGCCGAAGGGCCTGTTCCTATGCTGTAATTGTCTATGTTCTTTGTTTTTTTCAATGGAAAGGACCCTCATACACCATTAATAATACGATTAGCGTCCTGCACAAATTTAGCTAATCTTCCTATTTTTATATACTATTTCCTTGAAATGAAGTCAAAAGTCCGTTTAACTTATCCAATACCCAGTGAAGTGATTTTTATTGAAATTCATGCACTCGTAATCCAAAATTCACCTGTTCTGTATCTTCCTCTGCTCGCTCTCATCACTTTAATAAAATGCAAGACCTTTCGTTTCCTTCTTGCCAAATTGTGAAGACTCATATTTCCTTACTTCATATTCTATCTGGCATTTGCTTATCCATTTTCATATCTTGTCTCTTTCTGTTTTCAAGCACTTCCAATTTTTATCACCATTTGCCATTTTGTCTATTTTATGTCAAGTACAATCTAGTTTATGTCAAGCACTGTCGTTTTCCCTATCCAAGTTATTAATATGTAATATAAATAGTTATGATACTTGACTGAATCTTGGCATTTGTTGCTGATGAAGAGCTTTTGCCCAAAACTTCGATTTACCTGCTCCTCGGATGCTGTCCGACCTGTTGTGCTTTTCCAGCACCACTCTAATCGAGATTCTGCTTTCCAACATCTGCAGTCCTTGTTTTTACCTACCTGATTCTTGTGGCTCTCCACTTATTACAGATTACCAAACTCAAAAGGCCCTCCCCCAATTTCCAAGCTCCCTCTCCTCCATTATCTAGTCAATACTTCATCTACGCTAATTTGTTCCATGCTGCACGATTGGCTTTTACCACATCAAGTAGTTAAACTGTGGCATCTTATCAGACGCCTTCTATATCCAAAGGTCCTTTATCTACTATGTATATCACTTCATCAAATAATTCTAATAGATCATTAATGCTTGTTTTATTTTTTTCCCTTTATGAAAACATTCCGATTCTGTCTGATCAAACTATGTATGCATGAGTGTTCTGCTAGTATGACGTTTAAAATCGAATTTGATATCTTCCTAATAACAGACGTCTACATTTGTCATTTTTATTTTGTCTCTTTCCCTATTTAAGTAAAAGTATTACATTGGGAGCTTTCAAATACGCTGGATGCTTTCCAGAATTAAGATAATGGAGGCTTGAACAATAAAAGCAATCAAGGCTGAGTTGGCTGAGTTTTTCATTGAGAAGCATGCAACCTGTTAAGAAGGTGAAGAGAAAAAAAATGTTAAAACCAAAAGCCGATCATCCTTCTATAATAGATGGACAGATCGTGCTTGTGTGGCTGAATATTGTTCAGTTGTTCTGTCCCTTAAGGTAATGTTTTGTCGTGCAACCAATGAGGAAAAATATGCTTAGGTTTTATTCCTTACCGAAATCATAAATAGCGATGTTGTTATTTAAAGCAAATCATCTCAACACACAACTTCACAAAATATCATGCTGTTCACTTTGAAAAATTAGCAGGTTGTTTTATACAGGAGCTGAGTAACCAATAAATACTTCCTACCATGACATAAGCATGCTCACTCACAATACTCCATGAGTTGACTTTGTGGTGAAATAATCCACTATGATCAGTGGCGGCTTACCTATTTGACCATGCTATTTTAAGTCCGAAAAATAATGTTGCTTTGAATCCTCGAGCTTGATAAATAAAAAATGAAGTCACAAGGAAGGATATTTCTCCGTTACAACTTCGCAACGTTTTCAGAAAATTGCTTGAGGATTGGCACCGTAGCACATCGAAGCAGTAAACGTTTTGGCATGGAAACTGTCAGAATAGGGCTTCAGCATTTAAATGCACAATTTAAATGCCGCAACATATCTATCCAATATGCAAAAAATGGAAAAATGAGATGAGGAAGGATAAATGGCAGAGCAAGTTCTGGAGGAACAAGAGAAATAAGAAACTGAGTTCCAGGAGTAAAGGACAAATCATCACCTGAAAGAAGGGAAGCAGAAAATCGAGTTCTAACGAGAAACGACGGCAGAAGACAAGTAATTGAATTTTTTGAGCTTGAAAGTCAAGATGATTATGGTAACGGCGGAGCACCAAGATGGTCACAATAAAAGGAATGCGTGATAAAACATTGTTGACAAAGAGTTTCAAGATACACCCATAGTCGGTAGAACGACTTAAAAAGAAAATAAGTAATTGACAAGGAAGACATTTATGAGAGAAGCAGTTGATGTAGGAGGATGATGATGAGAAAATAGAAGCAAACGTGTCTGTGTAAATAGAAAATGGAGTGTTACTTTATTATGAAGAGTCATAATCAAAACGACTTTTTTGTCACCTGAGGTACAATGCATCATTCTAGTGGAGATTCAAATATTTCAGGTGAAGGTGGTAAAAGTCATGTTATGTTTTTCTTCTCCCATGCATTTCCCGGGGAACTCAGTTCAAATAACGAATAATACAGAGATTTCCATGACAACATAAAACACAGGAGAGGCCAATATTAGTTTAGCTCTGGAAAGTATCAGACAATCTTAGAAAATTTCGCTAAAGTCAGCATATCATAGGAATTTTTTAGGAATGTGGCTTCTTTTTGTCCACATCTGCTTTACCTGCTTCTTTCAGTTTCTGAGCTGTACGGGAGGAAATATTTTGTAATTAGTGTCGACTTTATCAGATAAACTTGGACGACTGTGTGAACTTTTGAAAGAAGTTTGGACAGTAGCATTCAATCAGCAAATGCCAATAGGAAATGTAAAAACCGAACTGGAGTATTTATCAGAATATTGACAACATCAAATAAATCAAGGGCAACTTCTATTACTTTACATAGAACTTTTTTGGTTCTTTGTGAATTCTGTTTATAACATTTAACTTTTCAATCGTCTATTTAACTCCTATAAGATTACTATTGATAAATGCAAGTGCTTGAACAAACAACGCTCAAATGGCGAGAGTCTACATGTATTCAGTGCTTAAAGAGACCCCAGACATCGCAGGCTCTAATTTCTCTTACAAACATTTCACTGGACATAATGCAATTCATGAGGTGTATGTGCACCCACAGTGTTGTTCGAGAAGAAGCAGGGGAATGTTGGCAAAGCCACACTGAGTACACAGCTATATAATTAAAACTGAAATGTGACATTTCTTCGACAAGAAATGATGAAATTCTTAGAAATGAATACACTTCTATGTCTTAGTGTGGATGTCACAGTTTGTGAAACGTTGGTTTCGGGCCCTCGGTGAGTTATTATAGAGCATTTTTGGGCAGACTACCTTGCCGTTCCTGTCTTCTGTGTGACTGAGCAAATGAATGTCGAATGTGTTACATGGAGTGAAAATAAAATGGGTTGCTTACCTTTCCTGATGTGCTTTCTTTTCATCAAACTGCATTTATCGAGTCCAGTGGATGGTTCCTGATCCTTACTAAGCCTGGTCTACGTGGCGGAGGTGACAAAGGAATTCAGTAACGTTTGACACCTCTAACCACGATCGCCAATTGACAAATTAATGGCGCTCTCAGACTAGTTATCGAAGGTTTACTTGTGTATTTGAGTTAGTCTTCAGTCCCAAGAAGGGATGAGGAACAGGACTGCAGCTTAGGAGAGCCTCTTAATACAAAGTTGTTGGCAGAAAAGTGGGAAAAATATGAATTAACACAATCCTACAGTGCACTGTTATGAATGCATCCTGTTCTCTTACAAAGTTTTCACTTTAATTGGAAGCATCCCAAAGTCTACGTATGCCATACTCAAATTACTGATGGCTTTCAAGTCCTACAGTATATAAAAAATATATAATAAAGTTGCATTTAAATAAAATTATGACTTGAACAAAATCTCCCTTAATGAGAGATATAACCTCGGTCAAGTAAACTGCAAACTCTACTCAAAGGGAAATTAATTTCCGATCTCTGCAGAGGAGGCCAGAGCCAACTTTCAGAGCAATTTTATTCCCTTCATGCAAATTATTGTGACTAACAAATCGATAGGCCACAAGATGCCATGGATTACTGAGTCATAACAGAAACAAAACGAATCATTCGAGGACGTCATTGAAAAGCAAGTTAAAAACTAAAAAGAACTATGAATGCTGGAAATAAATAAAAGGATAAATTGCTCGGAAAACTCAACAGATCTGGCAGCATCGGTATAGAGAAACGTCAGATGCTGCCAGTTCTGTCGAGCTTTCCCAGAAATTTCTGGTTTTGTGTTTGGAACTCAATTTATGAGTTCATTGAACGGGGAGATGAAACTAAACAGATCAATATTTGCTAGTAGAAACAATCAAAGTGGGAAAAATAGCAGCCAATTCTTTGTATAGTCGAAAAGAATAATGAAACAGAATAAATGTTGATCTGATGGCGGAGACTTGGGACACGAGAAGTGAACTTCATTTTCAGGCTGAAGACCTGAAAATGAAACACAGTAGCTCAGTAGTAAGCACTGCTGCCTCACAGCGCCAGGAACTTGGGTTCGATTCCAGCCTTGGGTGACTGCCTGTGTCGGGTTTGCACATTCTCCCCGTGTCGGTGTATGTTCCTCTGAATGCTCTGGTTTCCTCCCACAGTTCAAAGATGTGCGGGTCAGGCGAATTGGCCATGCTAAATTGCCCGTACTGTTAGTTGCATTAGTCAGGGGTAAATGTAGGGGAATGGTTCTGGGTGGGTTACTCGTCAGAGGCTTGGTGTGGACTTGTTGGGCTGAAGGGCCTGTTTCCATACTGTAAGTAATCCAATCTAATCTCAGATGAAATACAAGGGATTAGAGCGACATGAGCCAAATACCAACAGATGGGATTAGATCAGTTGGTATGTCTGGTTGGTCCATGCGAATTGGACTGAAGGGCCTGATTATGTCTTATATGACTCAATCATGTGCCCTCCAGGCAGAATATGGCGAGTCCCGAAACGTTTCTGGTCAATGGCAGCCCATATAGGTCGCTGATACAGTGGAATTCCGTAACAGCAAACTCAACAAATGCCAAAGGATGAGGGTCAAGTTCTATCATTGAAGGTGGTTATTGCCAGGGAATTCTGAAACACGAATGTGATGCTAGATATTGTTCCATATTGTTGTATTTTTCATAGTCTGCTTCAGCATTTTGAGACTTCGAATTGTGCTAATCATTGTGCAATGACAAGGACCATCAACACTATTCTTCTGATAATTTAAAAGTCATTGATGAATACGCTGAAAATGTCTGGGCCTAGGACAGGACCCTGAAGAACTCCTGCAGATATGTCCTGGAAGTGACATGGCTGATCTCCAGTGATCACGGCCAACTTCCTTTGAGCTAGACATGAGACCAAACAGCAATGAGCATTCCCCATTGTAGTTATGCTGGGTCTTCTCAGTGACACAATTTGCCCAGTGAGGGCTTGGTATGTAGGGCCTTAGACCTGACATCATTTCTAGGAGTTTCTCACTTTTTCACATACGAACCAAGGTCCGATTGAGGTCAGCAGTTATGTGACACCAGCAGAAACTAATCTGTTGATTAGAAAGCAAGTTATTACGAAACAGGGGCTGCTTGATCATACTGGTAATGACATATTCCATCATTTTACTGATAATCGACAGTGGAACTATGGAGTGCTAATTGAAATATTTGCATGTGTCTTTGGTTTTGTATGCCAAACATACTTGCACATTATTACTCCAGCAATTATTCCACATTTTCGGGAAGATGCAATTATAGACGTGGATTCAGTGGTTGAGAAGCTGCAGTCCGTGTGGCATGCTGCAACCACATACTATATAGAAGGAAGTTCCTATGTTTTAGCTCAGAACAATGGAGAAACGTCGACAAAACTCCATGTCAGAATCCTTTGTGTCTTCGAGGGCAACTTGCAGATGTCGACATTCCCATACATTAATTGCCATGCAAACGAAGTAGGATGTTGGCCTAAATGAACTGCAGACAATAAGGACAGAACTTGCTTGCTTGGCGATGAAACCTCTTGTCCTTTTTGCTTTTCTTTCAGATACACAATATGTGTTCAAAGCAAGAACTGATTTCTAAAGTTGAAGAAACTGGATTAGAATGAAATTGTTTTATTTTTAAATCCAGAGGTTGACTGGGTTCTGAACACTCAGTTTGAAATGGTGTTAGAATCAGGAACCTCTTAGAAAATGTATTAGAGTGTCATGAACTACCATCGCTTAAATGGTCATGGAACAGGTGTTGAAAAGTGGGACTGAAGTCTCTTGTTTTGTTTATAGCAGCAAACACTGCCGAATGGTATCACTCCTTGGTATGCTGTTGCTGTTACATTGGTGTAGTGAAGTGATTGTATTTTTTTCTGCACGTGGATGTCAGTTGTACTTTGAGTTCCTAACCTGAAATTGTTAAGCATTTCATCTTTGAAGGTGTCAACTTTCCAGACATGAAACTATGACTTGTATTAAATTGCATCGTATATTAAGATATATAACAATTAATCACTCTTAATACCTGCAATTTGTTTACTACATTGGTTATACAGCAATATGAAGGGCTAGTTACATGAGCAGAGACTTATTTCTTAACTCAAAATGTACATAGAACAGTCACTTGCTTACAGTGACACGTGTCTATACTTTTAAAGTAAAAAGAAAGTAAGTAAGGAAACATTTCTTACCACATTCTTTCAAAGACTCGTTGCATTTATTTAGCTCTGGCATAAAATAGTGGGAATAAAAAAATGTTTTTGCCTCATTCCACTTCAATGTGTTATTACTTGATCATGGAGAGCCGGAAAATAGCACGATGGCTCACTGATTAATATTGATATACTGTAGTTAGTGCCGTTTTCCATAATATTAACAAGACTGACAAATCGAGCATGTATGCTAAATTTTATGACTTCTGCACCATGACCCACAAATCATTCTGTACTGCAATTTTCTACAGCACTTCGTTTGACTAAGACTCAGCTCCCCGGTGGTTAGCACTGCAGCTTCACAGTGCCAAGGGCATGGGTCTACTTCCACTCTTGGATAATTCTCTGCATGGATTTTGCACATTTTCCCCGTGTATTCGTAGATTTCCTCTGGCTACTCCAGTTTCACTGCGCAGACTAAATTGCCCGTAGTATTCAGTGATGTACAGGCAAGCTGCTTTAGGCTTCAAAAAACAGGGTTGCATGGATATGAAGCGGGGGAGCTGTCTGGGTGAGCATCTGATCAGAGGATTGGAGTTGGACTTGATGGGCCGAAAGGCCCGCTTCCAAGCTGCGGGGATTATATGATTCTGTGATCGGCATAAAATGGTCTTTTACTCCATCTTTTACTTCATAAAATTGATTTTCTTTTTGTTTCTCTCACACTTTTTGAGGGTTTCCTCGAATAAGCTTGTGCTGTTCTGTTCACGTGGTTAATGGGATAAAGTGGCCCAAATTATGTGCATTCTATGAATAAATACGATTCTCTTAATTCTTCTCTCGGGACTTACTTAATTTTATGAGCTTGGCTTTACAACTTACCCACAAATGTCATCAACCCTTATGTATTACTTTCAATTTATTATGTCTTTTAAATGCATGCATCTGAGAATCGTGTTTCTAAAGTGTATTAAAACTCACATGTGAAAACTCTTCTGACACTTCTTTACTTATGATATTGTTCTATTGTACTTTCTTTAAAAAGCTTCCTGTGTCATTTCCAGTGTTGAATTCTCATTTCTTTCTTTGACTTTAACATGCTCCATCCAGGAAAAACAAAGGAATTTGTTCTGATTTCTTCAGAAACCAAGGCTTTTTTCCGAAAGGAACCTGCCAGGAATTGGGTCAGTGTTGACGAAAATTATAGAAACAATGCTTAAAACGTCTACCACAGTAAATTAAACCGACACAACAAAGTGAATAAATGAAAGGGAAACATATAGTACGACTAAGGAGTCTGGGAGGCAGAATATGGAGAAACATGGATGGTGAAATGTAAATAAGTAAGAAGTTGGCGCCAAGAAAATGCATATCGAGTGGAATCATGAGTGGATTGATGGCAAGTAGAAACAAACTAGAATTTATACAACATTGTCAAGTCACTTTTCGAAGGGTTGTCATTCTAGTACACAGATCGGCAAAAAACAGGACGAAAAGTGCGTTTTGATATAAATGCATTATGAAATTCGCACTTTACTTACTGTGTATCAATATCAACAGTTACACGTGTTGCGTCTTTGACTACTGCCAGTCAGAAACTTGCGGCCAGTGTAAAGTGCATACACAGATTTGGCTCATCATCGCCATGGAAAGACGACTACTGATGCTAATTGGTATCAGATTAGAAATGTCACACACTCCTTCTGTATTTTTAGATTGGATATCCTGATCTTTAAGTGAGTAGTTGGTTTGTGGAAGGCCATAAAAGAGGGAACTGCTGAAAGTTACGTTAATATATTTATCATTCTTCCTTCATAAGTCTCACAGCATGATTATGTATCGCTGGAGTGATTATGTCTTTCTTTTACAAAGGTAAACTAATAGGAACAATAATCCGACAGATTCTTCTGAAAGAATTGTGCCATTTTAAATTTGCAGTTGGTTCTTTGGAAACGAAATGACCAGAATATTTACTGACTGTCCAGATGAATTATCCATACCCAATTATCTGAGCATGTTCTTGAGATTAGCGGTTCCATTCTTATTTCACGTAAGGGGCATAACATTACTAAACTCACTAGAATGTTAAAACCTGATGAATGGAACATGATTAGCCCTTTAGCATGCCATAATAAATACTTCTTTTGCTTACAGAATTGGCATAATGAAAACTTTAAACTCGTAGAAACACAGTAAGTAATTTTCTGGAATGTCATAACTTCATTATATTGATTGTTCAGAGAAAATTTTCAATGTTAACGGTGCCAATAATCGTCAAACGACATTAAATAATATCCTAAGCCATAATCAGTTGTCCAGATCTAATTATCCTTGAAAGCATAGCATTTTAACTGCATTTTATGCTACTTATCCAGCACTGTACATTTGATGTGGCATTCCTTATTTCATTGAACTGTGTGTACTGCTCATGGAAACTTTTGTTAAGTTATCCATATCAGCTATTTACAAATCATATCCCCCAGATTGTTGCTGTTATGTACTTGTAAATCTATCTGACACTGATAGACTCAATCTGCCACGCATTACTCATCCATTAATGCCATCAGAATAATCTGTTCTAACATACATATATTCATATACCGAATAATTGATATAAACAATCTTTTCAGCAGTAAAGCATAATTACTCAAGCAGGGTTGTGTGCAACACCATGAAGAATGCCCTCCAGCAAATGTCCAGGGCTGCTTAAAAATCTTTCCCGAAACATGATATTTCTGAAATTGAAGGTATACAGAAGGTTATAAATGTGAACATGACTAATATGAATTGTTCCTCCAAACGACAATCCATCCTTGTAAGGAGCTGCAACTTATTGGTGCTCCTCGGTAACATGCAGTTAAAAATCTACACTCCATTTATCACTACAATCTTAGTGGACCTGTACAAAAGGTGTTCAGGGTTGTCACTATGCAAAATCTTGTTAAGGGCAGTTTAGGTTTGGCTAAAAGCTGTGACCTTGCCAAAGTCATGCATGTATCACAAAAAAGAAATGGAAATACATGATTGTTTTTTCGAATCCTTACCACTCTCTTTTGCATTCAGCTTTTTCTCTGTGGACGGCCATTTATTAATTTCATTATTGTTATTATTATTACAATACGCAGGAGTGTATTTCCAGAAAAATAAAAATAAATGAGGAATGTTATCTCTCCATTGGATTTTGGCAAAGTTTACGACGCTGATAATAATTTGTGATACTCTTCACTTTCATAAAGACGTGAATTTGTCTTCAATTTTTCAACTGCAATGCAATGTGCGCTGGTGTGGCCACGGGAAAGTTGTATGTGGCTCCTTTAATTTTATTTCTGTTTTAAATATCCTTAGTTACTCACATCGCCACAGTCTCCTGGAGCTGTTTATTTTGAGTTAGAGAGAAATCTGATATCTTGGAGAATTGTTACGTAAATAAATTAATTGACAGTGCAGTTCCTGCTATACTATTCCACATTGAACAGCTGAGACTACATGAATTTAGAATATGTTGCACGAGAGCAAACTGCTTTGTTTTTGTTAGCAACTCTTAGTTTCGAACAGAACAATGCATTTTGGGGAGTATAAATAAACGGTGCAGTAAATCTTGATACATGACACTTCCCTCCGAATGATATGTCTCTTATTACCACCAAAGAGCTCAAATCTGACCGAAATTGCCTCTCTTTGCAGTGATCACAAATTTAATGGGATTCTGTCAAAACATTTGCTCACCTGAGTGACTTGCAGAAAAATAACGGAAGTTTTATTATTATTTTACCAGTGGGAATATTAGTGGTAGATACCATATCCCTCCAAATTCATATGTCGCGTTCTGCTACGTTCAGGCTATAAGTCTTGATGAGTGAACCCAGGAATTTCAGGTTTTCAATATGTTAGCATGATGTATACTGACAAGATGTGATTGACGTAAAAATTTACTTCACAAAATGCATCTTTTTTTCCGAATTCTTAACAAATCCACATTTTTAAATATTCATTTACGTAGAATTTAGCTTGCAAACAAATGTGCTCTGTGAATAATAATTCTAAATCAGTTCAAAATCCAACGTTTGATCAAAGCATCACGAATCGCCATGTCCAGACAACATCTGTGCACAACTTTTAAAGACGGGCTAAATTCTCACCGAAATCTTCTAAGGAGTTGTTGCACCTGGACAGTTCTAATGAATATAAGAAAGGTATATTAACTAGGTCAACTCTATTTCAATTGAGTTGCAGAAAATAAAGTTTTCAGCACACTTGCCTTTTATATTTTTCAACAGCAACATCAAAAATCGACAGCCACTGATTAAATAACGTAGGTTTACTTGCAGAAAATGCATTAACAAGGACAAATAATGATCAGAATGTAATGCTTTCTTTCTCATCGATGTTCACCATCCAGGATTGAGCTAAATAAATTGAAAACAATTGAATATATGCACAGGATCGCATCAAATGAACGTTTTTAATGCAGGCCACTTGATTATCATATCAAAATTCAGAATCTTGTCCAAACTGTCAGAATTTAAACGCCTTCGTAATAGATAACTAGGTAATTTATCAATAGAATGGGAATTATTTGGATTTAAGGGTATACTAAGTGTACTTTAGGCGTCTTGTGGAAGGAGAACGAAGGCCATGTTTTACTTTTATTGGCTTAACTGGGCATCTGGGCAGTTTAACTGGTAGAGGCGAACATATTCATGGGTCTCCAGCTGCAGTTCCTGGAATCCCAAGTTTTGGAGCCGACCAAGTGGCACAGATCATTTTGCACCGTCCATGACACTGAGAGGTTTTCATTCTATATGTTAAAGCTCAACAGCAGAGAAGGAACCAGTGACCACTCGCTAAGCTCAATCCACCAATATTTTGACCCAATAGAACAATATTCAATGTTTCGTCCACAGAGAAGTTAATGCACCTGCCAACAGCGTTCTTGGTGTCACCCTAGTATCTCCACGATACATGCTTGTCATTTAAAATCACTTGTCTCACTTTCAGTGGTAATGACAGCTCATTCCTCAGTTCCATGCACAATTCTTAATTCTATTAGAAATGATACAGAACTCAGCTTCATTGAGCTGTACTGAAAATGCTGAAATTTCTTCCAAGAAAATTTCCAATTTTAGAGCATTATAGATTTCTTGTTAAGATTAAAGGCACATTAATTTGTTCAGAAATGTGCAGAGACAGTATCATCACCATCAGCTGATTCCTCAGAAAATAAAAATATTTAGCTAAAAATGTTAGATTAGATTAGATTCCCTACAGTACGGAAACAGGCCCTTTGGCTCATTAAGTCCACACTGATCTTCAGAAGCGTAACCCACTCAGACCCATTCCCCTACCTTATATTTACCCCTGTCTAATGCACCGAACACTATGGGCAATTTAGCATAGCCAATTCACCTAACCTGCACATCTTTGGATTGTGGGACTCAACTGGAGCACCCAGAGGAAACCCACACAGACACGGGAGAATATGCAAACTCCACACAGACAGTCGCCTGAGGTGGGAATCAAACCTGGTTCCATGGCACTGCGAGGCAGCAATACTAAACACTGAGCCACCGTGCCGCCCCATTTTTCACACTTTTAGTTGTTATTTTGCAAGTACCTCCTGTTTATAATATTTTTGCGAGTCAGTTCGTCATCCCCTGACACTATGCCAGAATTCTTTATTTTATGAATTTACATAATGCCATTTTCCTTCGTTATTGACAAGGGCCACTCTTTTTCTGCATTTTCCCATCTGAATGATCTAGCTAATCTAGCTAATGTTGCCAAGTACTTTTTTTCCCATGGATATGATCATTAACCACCAACTTGTAAATCTCATATCACTCTGACTCGTTTCCCCTGCCACTTGTGGTGGCCTACAGGTATTATAGCTAGATTATTGATCCAACAATCCAAGTAATGTTAGAATGGCAGGACCTCTGCAGTGTAGAAGTGGGTCATTTGGGCTATGGAGTCCACACCAACCTCCAAAAGCGTCCCACCCTGACCTATCCATTACCCAGTCCCAGTGCTTTGAATTTCCAATGGTTAATCCACCTATGTTGCACATTCCGAGGTACCATGAGGCATTTAGTATAAGCAAGCTGCCTAATCTGCATATCTTTGACCTGTGGAATAAAAGCGGATCTACTGGAGTAATCCCACACAGTCACGTTCTGGGGGCATGGAGTCAAGTCCGTTTTGTAAGATGATGGAACTTAATTGTCATAACCTGATTTAAGGCCCAAATGATGAACATTAAAAGGCTGGAAGTACAAAAACGCTTCGAATTCACTTATGTCTTTCAGGAAAGGTAATTCTGGGATGCCAGACCCACAGCACTGGGTATGACTATTCACTGTTCTCTTACCAGTAAGAGGTGGGTGATAAATTCAGTTCGAGACAGCAAAGACCACGATTTATGGACGAATTTTGTTGTTCTTTTTAATAAACCACATTAAGAATGTTGTGATTTGTTATTTTGCAGATACCCGGGTTTACCTCTGGAAGATCTGTGCAAAATGGAGAGGCAATGGCACAGTAGTACTTTTGCTGTCAATCTAGAAACCTAAGTCATATCCTGGGGAATCGTGTTCTAGTCCTATCATGGTAGATGGCGAAATTTGAATTGAACAAAAAGACAATCTGAAATTAGGAATCTATTGTTGACTACAAACCTATTGTCAATTGTCGGGGAAATCCATCTCGGTTCATTAATACCTTTGAGGGAGAAAACTAAAATCTTCACCTGATCTAGCCTCCATTTGACTGCAGACCTACATGTGTTTGACTCTTAATTGCCATTAGAGATAAGCAATAAATGCTAGCCCAACCAGCGACGTAGTCAACCTATGAATGATTTTAAAAAAGAGCATATCACCAACATTTTCCATATAAACTTGAAGTTTGCCCTCACCAACAGGTATTCTTGATACCAGCCAAGTTTCCAAGGTAATTCTCGAATGTTATAAAGCTTTTGACTTCTCCTTTCTCACAAATACACATAACAGTACAATATTGCTTGACGAATAGTTTATATGCAGAGTTGGCTCTGACTTTTTTGACTTCTATCACCAAGTGACATGTACATAATTTTGTGTCCTGAAAGTCATCCTTTCTGTATTGTTTTAAAATTAGATTCCAAGCAAAAATGCAGCCTGAGAGCCATTTTATACACTATATGTTGGAAAGTCTCTTACATAATTGAGTGTAGGAATCTACCAGTATGCAAAGAATATTAGGTTTTATGACATTCAATGTCTCAGGGTTAATTAAAGATCACATAATTTATTTGGATGGGATACTGTTCATGGATTCTGCAGTTAAAAATTACGCTTGACAATCCTAAATTTAATTCTGTTTCTTATTTTAAAAAAGGCTATGAGGCAGAAATAATTTGAATTACAAATCGATGGAAGCAAATCAACAAACTTCAATTTGAGGAAGAGATTCCAATGGCAGGGTGGTGGATTCATAAGCTCAATACTTTCAAGAAAATAATTACAAGCACTCATTGAAAGTAAACGCCTGGTTTGTATTAGACAGTTGTGGAGTCCGGCCTGAGGATAATTGGCAGGCTCGGGTCTACTGTGTGGTATACACTGCTGAGTGCGAATAACTGGAGAGTGGGCTGGTTCAGGGAATAAGAGGTGACCAGGCCAATGGGGAAAGGCATGTCGAAGTCGATTCATGATGGCTAAAATCTAGTTTAGTCAGTCAGTCCTGGTTGGCGCTGGATATCAGGGCTTTGAGGTGTCGGGCTGAAGGCTCGGGTGGCAGGAAATATGCTCCTTACTTGTGTTAACTTGGGATTAATTTGGTGCTATTTTTAAAGCGTTCAGATGTCTTTTTCCATTATCTGAATTGCAGTTTTTGGTATTAGCTAGAAGTTGCTGAGGTAAAAAGAAACTGTTTCTCCAAGCTTTATATTTTGCGCACAGCAGGACAATTCACAAAAATATAACTTCAAGTGAAAGCTAATATTTATTCATTGGGACAAACGGATTGAGGTTTCGATTGTGCACAGAATACCTGGAGTAATTGATTCAGATTTGCTTTGGAATTTGAATTTTCTGACTGAAGATATCATCACATCAGGAAACATCCAGAAGAACCCAACAAGTCCCGTGTATGCATATAAGCGATAGCTTATCTCTAAAATTTTGTGTACTAGTATTAGCTTTAACTGTTCACAATCCCATAGTCGGATTGCTCAACCTCAATCTAAACTGCAGAAATGAAATTCTGAAAATCAGAATATACTAGTCAACATATTTCTAACCTAGTACTTACAATCTGCAAAGATGCCTGAAAATCATATATAAGTGGGTCAAATAATGACTTTTTCAAAAAGGTTGAGAAACTACCTGAAGAGAAAAACAACGTGAAGAAGATGAATTGGATTGACTGATTGGATCTTGCAATATGCAACCCATGAACAAGGGAGATTTGTGGATCTTCCACTGTTGCATTTATAACATGAGTTTATGTCGATTCCACTTCACACGTACAATAGCACTATATCTCTTGTTTACTTATATTTTTGGGTTTTTTTTCTCTTACCTGATCTTCTTTTAACACGGTAGAAGAATTATAGCAATTTCTGTGAAGTGAGCCATCAATGATCTGATGCAACATGATAATAGAAATTACCTAAATCTGCATTTAGGGTCTGTTGGAGGATGGTGCAAGCGACTGTTGAGGCATAGCTGATGCATAAATTATAATAAAATATCCCTTCACCAGCAACAGTGACATCGATACAAATTGAAATTGAAAATTAATATGAATACAATTTTCATCTTGCTATTCAATGAAAGTGCAAATATGTTTACCATTGCCTTTTTCAATAAGTTCCTCTTCTGTGAAAACATAAATGTATTTATGCTGAAGATACACCAAAACCTTTCCAAGAATTTTAAATTTAGCAACGATTCAAGTTTAGATGCAACATGGAAACACTATCATGAGTTTTTAGGTAAAAATAAATAAAAAGATTATTCCAGAAGAGAGCAAATATATTGGTGGCAGGTAGGCAATAAGGGAAAGAGTAGACACAACAGAAACAGTACTAATATCTAAGGAAGAATAAAAAAGATTCAAACGGATCCAAGTAGATGAAACCATTTCAAAAATGTAGGTCATAGCCAAAGAGTATAAATAATCATTTATTATTGACCATATCTTTTGTTTTTTTGTACAGCACAAGACAAATATTAAAATTATTCAATGGCAACTTTTAAAAAATGATAATCCGAGCAAGTCCTGATATCAGTGAAAACAGAATTAAGATAATATATCAGTATTTTGAAACACAAAATGATGGAGAATTCCAGCACGTTAGGCAGCATTGAGGGAACGAGAAGCAGTGTTAATTATTTGATTGCAATGAGACTCTTAATTGCGATTTTCCAAAGAAGCATCATATTGTGTTGAGTTGTTATTATTTTTCTTTATACACATAGACTGTCAGTCCTGTTACGTTTCTCTCCTGTTTTTAGTTTGAAATCACCGCCATTCACATCACATTGCCTGTACATTGTTACAGTTTGCTGTAAGTGACGAGGATACAGACAAGGATAGATACTTTAAATAAAATATTTCTTTAAAGAATATGCAGACTAATTTCAATAATAGGTTTTTATTTTCTGACCTGCTATTTAAAATTCTTGAAGTGACATGTTATATGTGTTTAGTCTCTAGGCATATAGTAAGTGCCTCGAAGTTTTCTGCTCCAGTTCAGAATTACCAAATTAGAATGACAGTTAGAATCATTACAGAGACACTTAGACGAAATATGTTTATGTTTTTCACTGCATATATTTTTATAAAACTGAATATGACATCGGCAGGAAGAGCCGGAATTAGTAGACGTTCATCTGGGGGGCATGGAAAAGACGTAAAATGCACATATTTCCAGCATAAGCCTTATTGTCCAACTAGGAGTGCATTCTGCCAATGAACACACATTGACGGGGCAGAATTCATATGGTGATAGCAGTTGACAAACTGTCTGTTGAAGACGTCAGCAACATGGAATGGAAGTTAAGTAGTTATGAAACGTTACATGCTAATGTGACAGGCGTTTGTGTCAATCAGTATAAATTAATTTGGATACCAAATTAAGTTGGAATGATTGCAGTGTAATATGGTCCATTTCAATGGCATGACATTGATCAAGCCAGAAGAACATTACAAAAAGGGATGTAAAGAACACAAGGAACAAAACTCAGTTTGTAATGTGCCATCTCCGTCGCTCTCCGTCTCTAGACAAGCACGCATAATGTGCTGGCTGATGCGTTATGGCTAAGGAAAAGAACAATTAGGGAGTGTAATATATATCAGAGAGGCTTAAATTAGATACCAAAGGGACAAAATTGTAAAATGCTGACAGTGCTTAATTGATTAAAGAAATTTCTGAAAATCTAAAGGGCAAGGTTATTAATAAGAAGGAATAATGTTTGTGTTCTGGACTTTAGGAAAGTCCCGGAAAAAAGGTGAGAAACAAGATCATTTGGCAAATTAGTGTTCATCGAGGTGAAGAGTCTGTGTCTGCTTCAGTTTTAATTTCAGCTAAGTAAGTTGGTTGTGATAAATATCTGTTTTATTTTTGCGCTGGTGGTCATGTTCCCCAAAGTTAGGTTGAACACAGACGCATTTTCTGTAGATAGCATCTGAAACCTTACATGAAATTCTGATGAGCAATCTTTAGAAATTAGATAAATATATTTTATCATTGACCAGGACGCACAGAGTGCACAATCGAATTATGATTCCCCTTATTTAAATTGCATTAGAGAAAATATAATATCACTCCTTTCAGGAGAGAAGACTGGAGGAGAGCATACAGAGTATATAGAATAAATGTTAAAGAACTAAGATAGATTCGGAACATATGTTCGTTGTGATTGTGTTGACAGTAAATTAAATGTGCCAACCTTTATTCCAATAGAATAGTTATATAAAATGATCCGCCATGGATTTGATGTACTGTCACATACTTGCAACAAAATGTACCAAATGGCTTCATAACGTCGCATGTAACCAAGCCAGGTTAAGAACTCTACATCGAACTTTGAAAGTTGTGAAGTGCTGAGATTTCTTTCAGTTTAGAATATTTATAACTTTACAGAGGAGGAGAAAGTGAGGACTGCAGATGCTAGAGATCAGAGTCGAGAGTTTGGTGCTGGAAAACATAGCTATTCAGACAGCATCAGTGGAGCAGGGGAATCGACATTTCGGGCAGGAGACCTTCATCCTGATGAAAGGCTTATGCCCAAAACATCAATTCTCCTGCTCCTCGGATGTTGCCTGAACGACTGTGTTTAATAATTATCTTACCCGGGTCTGGCAAACAGAATATGTACTGAATAATACCTCCTCCAAAAAGTGATAACAATTCCATGCATATATCATTTGGTTGTCTTATGGTATTTTTTCAGCTACATTTTTTGCAATATTTGAATATTTCAAAATCATTTTAATAGAATGTCGAGCTTATTAAAACATTGTGATTCAATGAAATGTACTACATATATATGGTTCAAAAGAGCCATTATGTGCTTATTGTAGTTCTTTTTTAAATTAAACATCATTTAATTCAAAATATTTTGGATTTGTCTCCTTACGTAATTTTTTCAATGATTCTTTGCATTTCGCCAGTTCTGTAATATGGTGAGAAAACATTTACATGTATTCGTTAGAAATTCCATTCTTGATATTTTAACCCGACTCCATTTTCAAAGGTTTGCAGAGTGAATAGACACTATTTTTCAGTCTGCTGGAAAAAATGCGTTGTAAAGACTTTCCAACAGAATACTTATTCCAATAACATTCCTGATTCCAAAGTACTCTAAAAAGAATGCATCACAGCACAATATCTAATGGTATAATATGCTAGAAATTTGCAAAATAAACAATGACAGGGTTCGGCTCCGTAAACGCTATTTCTGAAAAGACATGACGAACTTCAGAACTAACACGAGCTGAGGAGAATGAAATTTTGAAAACAGCAATCAAACTTTTGAACGACAATGAGTGATTTGGCAGAGAATGGCTACTTCCTTGCAATTTCAATGTTTAGACTGTGTTCAGGTTATTCATTGAAAAAAAATGCAAGATATAGTTGGACAAACATCGTAACTATATTTCTGTCATCTGCGGAATCCAATACAAATAGGATGATAACTGCAGACAGGTCATCTGGGAGCTTTTATATATGCAAAGAGTGTTAAACAATTGAGAACATCTTCGCAAATAACGAGTGAAGTTGGATGAACTGTTTACCATAAATATAGGATCGATAGCAAGTTGCTAATCAAAGCCATTAGATGTCTACTTTCATAGGAAAATATAAAATTCGATCACATATTAGCTGTACCTTTATTGAACGTTCTGAATCCTCACAGTCTCCAAACTCCCCAAAACATGCAAGGCAGGAATGTTTTGGAAATCCTCTCACTGGCCTGGATGAATGCAGCTAAAACAGAGGTCAAGAAGCCTTACGCTATTCAGGTGTAAAGTGCCCAGATTGATTGGCACTATATCCACAACAATTCAGTCATTCCAACACTGATATGCCAGAGCAGTAGCATCTACTATCCACAAGATTAAATGGAGAAATTTATCAAAGTTTCCGAGTCATACCATTCCAAACCTACGACTAATTCCATCTGGGAGGAAAAGGTCAGCAGATACCCTTGTCTGGACGACCACCATCTGTACATTCCCTCCGCCCCCCCCCCCCCCCCCCCCAAGCCACTCACCATCAAGAATTGAAAGTAAAGTACAATTCCTTCTGTACCACCGAGTCGAAAGCTGGAAGTCCCACTCTAATGTTATTTTGGTTATGTCCACAGCACATGGATTGCGGTGGTTCAACACTACAGCGCACAACAACATTTACTAAAGGTAACTAGGGATGGGGAACAAATCCTGGCTCAGCCAGAGATGTCCACCTCCCATGCTTGAATGAAAAAAAAGCGAGGTTTGAATGCTCTAATCCTGACATCCTAAGTGCAAAAGTTGTTGCCAAAACAATGTTTATCGCACCCTTAGGGGCAGCAAAAGTTATGATTAGATTACAGTGTGGAAGCAGGCCCTTCGGCCCAACAAGTCCAAACCGACGCGAACCCACCCATACCCCGACATTTACCCAACACTACGGGCAAATTAGTATGGCCAATTCACCTGATCCGGCACATCTTTGGACTGTGGGAGGAAACCCACGCAGACGCGGGGAGAACGTGCAAACTCCACACAGTCAGTCGCCTGAGGCGGGAATTGAGCGCTGCGAGGCAACAGTGTTAACCACTGTGACACCGTGCCGTCCACGATGCAACAACGTTGAAATTATTGTATGAAAAGAATGTTGGTATGTTGAGTGGTACATATTTATGTTCAAGGTTTCTCTGTTTTTTCAGCTTTGGCTTTCTATTCGTCTCAATTTAAATGTGTTTCAACTATAACAGAATGAATTTCTAGTGTTTCTCTTGCAGGCAAACTTCAGCACAATAACATACAATCTCCTTTACTTTGCATAAGAGTTATGTGACTTTGGATTTAATGATTTAAGCTGCTCTGTTACTTTTAGACAGCGTTAAGCCTACTCTCTCACATTTTCTAATAATGCACTGCCCTCAGGTATGTGCCCCTTTTCTGCTGCATTCCTTTAGTGCTTATGAAATAAGTAAGACAGCGTGTAATATTTATGTGACATATGTGGGGAGTTCATTGCTCTGAACCTGAGGTCAGAATAAATGCCAGTGTTACACCAGCAGGAAATTAGGCTCCTCTCTTTTCAAGAAATCAATGAGCAGAGGCCTGAAGCATCTGTGGAGATAAACCATTTCAAGTCCATTGACTTTGCCTGGCAGTTCGGATGAAGAATCTTCAGACTCAAACATTAATTATGTTTTCTCCTCATAAATGTTGCCAGACCTGGTGTGTTTGTCCAATTGTTCTGTTTGGCTCGGGACATTTACACATCCCTGTGCCTGTAATTACCCATGAGAGAAGGTTTCTTCCTCTCCATTTGGCCTGCATCTCCATCAATCAGCAATACTTCCATCCCACAATTTATGTTTCTCCTTCTCTTCCTAATAGATTACGTTCTATCATTTTTTATCTATAAAATTCAGTTATGACACTTCGGAACTTGCTTACTCTGCATTTATTTCTCCTACTTTCTTATCTTACTGATGGACGAGTTCTTATTTGGTCCCATGTCCTGACGACTGCAATATAGTGAAGATTCTACTACACGGTCCTTTGGACCTCAGGTCATTCAATCTCACTTCTGATTCGCTATTTTCTTCTCTTTAGAAATCTACTTTCCTTAAACACATTCATTTCAGATGTCAGTTTTCAACCATTTTTGTTCAAGGTAGATTGTCTGAATCATCTTAGCCGAATGGATTCGACCATCCCAATTAAGTATGAGAGGAATACTTCATATCTTCGTGGTTCAATGAGCTTACAGAGTACTGTTTTGTCAGAGTACTTCAAGTGTTATTATCTAATGGAACAGATTTCTTGAAAATTCACCATTTTGTCATGTGAGATGGAGATAGATAGAGAGCAAACCGTGCAACTGCTACTTTCTAGAGGTTTAATTGATTCCGTGCTGAAACAGCAACTGAAGTGAAAAGACGTAACTGTTAATTCAAATTGGATTCAACTGACGCAGTGTTAATTATGTGGCAATTTCATTTCTGCTAATTGACTCAGAGAGTGAAAGAAAAACCGGATAACTTGTTTCCCGTTATGGAAATGCCCATTGCAGTCACACGATGTGCGACTGACCATTTTAGTGACTAACTGGTTAACCATTTTCAACTTGATATAAAACAGTAATTGTTTTTAAATCTTTTGTATGCCGTCATCACTATGATAGGTCGGTTCTCTCCAGGTAGCTTATAAGTTCTAGAAGGGACAGGATAATATTCCAGGAGGTAAAATGATTTAAATAGTTCAGTTGAGCTTGACTTTCAGATAACTTCGGAGATTTCTTGCTAATTTCAGAGCTACCATTATAGAAAACATCTCAAGCGATCAACATGTTTCTAAATAGAACAAAAAAGGTTTGCAAGATAATATAGAAGAGATTACATTTTTCCAGTACATAATATGTATGAATCTGCTGAATTTCGGATGATCGCTTTAATGTCATTAACTAAGCTGCGGTTTGCAACATAAAAATCGTTTATGCAGCAAATCTCTTCATCGTATTAATATTCTCGATTTGAAATGTGGTACTGAAAAGTAGAGAAAGAAATTTATTGCACTGCAATGTATTTGTTCCTGAAAACTTTAAAGGTGAATTGCTCTTTTTTTTTGGTTATTTTGTTTTATGTCCCTTCCTTGTTAGAACAGCAAATTGTTTACTTTGAAAATATATCAGAATAATGCTGTCAAGAAAAAAATAATATACACAAAAGCATTTAACTTCATGTAGCCTTCAGACAACAAAATAGTGATACCTCAGAACACAGCCTGAAACTGCTTTCGATATTGTCCAAATACACTCTGTCCAAGACAATTTTAAACACTTTGCATTGTTTTTACCATGAATTTTTACATCAGTGTGCAAAAGATTGACCTTACGATTCCAGCCTAGGGCGACTGTCTGTGTGGAATTTGCACATTCCCCCCGTGTCTGCGTGGGTTTCCTCCAGGGTGCTCCGGTTTCCTCCCACAGTCAATAGATGTGCAGGCGAGGGGGGGTTGGCCATGTTAAATTGCCCACAGTGTTCATGGATGTGTAGGTTAGGTGGATTAGTCAGGGGTAAGTATCGAGTATATGTTAGGAGAATCGCTCTGGGTGGGTCACATTTCGGTGGGTCAGTGTGGACTTGTTAGGCCAAATGAACTCTTTCCACACTGTAAGGATTCCATGATGCTATGACTCTATAGAGTGACTATTCAAGACATTATGTTGCACAAAGTCAATTGAAGGATGTCTCTCCTGCAACAATCAATATATCACGTGGATAGAAGGCACTTGGGGAAAAGGAAAATAAGGCTTACAAATTATTCGTTGAAAAGAGATGGAGTTTCACAGTGGTGTAAACAGTACAAAAACATAGGAAACATAATAGATTTCCCATTACACTTGATGAAAGTTCCACACATTACTCGGAAGGTGGGTTCCGCCAGTTCATTTTACATTTGAAGTGCCTGAAGTCAATGCTCTGAAAATGAGTTGCATAGAACTGATACGGGGAATCCAGTAAACCTGACACTGGTAGCATGAATGAAGTCATAAATGTGATAGCCGGTGTGGAGCTTATATTTTGGAAAAGGACATCTAAACCGCATGCACTCTGTTATGGAAAGCCATAGAATAAACAGTCCGATTTATATTTACATTCAGTGGCTTCAGTGTTCTGAGAATTAATGATGAGCGGCAGAAATAAGTGGCCTTTTAAGAATTATCATCGGAAAACAAAAAATGGGCTTCATTTTAAACAATATTCATAATTTCGAATCAATAGGCTGCTGTCAAATAGTATTATTAAATAAAGTTAAGTACTTTTGTGTCTTTGTCACTCTACTGAGCCTGAAACATGGGCATTAATATGTTTTGGAGCTAAATAAAGCAAATGAGATTTTTTTCGCTGATGAAGGATGAATTATTGGCCAAACTGAAATGGAGAAAACTCCCTGTCCTTCGAAACATAATGGCCTGTTATTCTTTACATATGCATGAAGTGTGAAACATGTCTCAACTTAATGTTTACTGCAACGTACTCGGCTAAATAGTACTTTGGTTTCTGTATTTGTTTTAGGTTGAGTCTTCCAACATGGAAGCAAAAGCATATCACATTCAAAGACATTCTTCAGATAATTTCAATTGACATACCATCATTTTTAGTGATATCTTCTGTAAAATAAAACAGATCATTTTCCTTTGAAATTCATCAGAAGTAGTATCTAGAGGGTCTCTAAAGTAAAAAGGTAGCTAGGTTTCGGCTACTTGGTTTTTTTTTATTGTGCACAAGACATTGCAAAATTTGTTAGTAAAGCATCAGTTTAAAATCGTTCGGGAAATGCTCTCATCAGTACTTCTTTCCCTCACATTTTGTCTTCAATTTCGAACAGCTAATTGTTGCTTAGAACCAGATATTTACATAACTTCGTCTTAACTAAATCCATGTCACACATACTGCTCTCTTTCTTATTACACCCACTATTTTTCTTTGGAAGAAGTAGATATACAGTGCTCCTTTGACGATCACCTTATACCTATGCCTGACTGAAACATCGAAGTACTTTATTCCAACCATGTACTCGCTTTCTTAGTTTGCAACACTAAGTTATTTCCCACATTACCATTTTATACAGGTATGAGATTAATCCTGCTCACTTTCCCGCTGGTATTTCCGATGTTCTATTCGTTCCATCATCCATGTCAGCAGTCTCTGGATTTTCCAATGATTCCTCTTTGTACATAGCATGAAAACAGGACTGCGTGCATTAATCCAAATATGTCTAGACAAAATTCTATGTTCATTTAACTGAGCTCTCTTTTTAGCGCTTTACCAGTCAAAATACCAATGCATAAACAAAACACTTTTTGCCGATGGACTCTGAAATAGGTTTGAACCTTTGTTGAATTTTGTAAAGAAAGTTAATTTTTTAGACCAATATATCGTTCATAATTGCGATTCGCTGATTAAATGCACATCAAATAATGTGCCTGGGCAGTATCAATATTGCTTATTATCACATACATTGTGCCGAGAGCACAAGACAGGCAGAATGTTATTTATTGCAGTTCAATATTAAATGTTTTGTATATGATACCAACGTTGCAACATGCGAGAGCCGGAGCCTGCTCGTGCTGATTGCAGTTTTAGTCTCGTCTCACTTTCGTTTCACATTTGAAGTAAGCACGTTTTCGTGTTCTTCTTTTTATTGGGACTTAAGAATACAATACCCATTAATAGCCAAGCCGAACACTGATTGTTTACCATTTCAAAATGATAGGTTGTTGACAGTATAACGAAATCTTTAAATTATATTTTTCATTTTGAACTGCATCTAAAGTGATCACCCATCACATTAGTGTCGCAAACAGTAACAAATACTTTTCAAAGAACAGAAAGATGATATCAGCAAGCAGCTAATTCAGTGACCAAGAAAAGAGAACATTTGTGTCTATTCAGTGATTGCAATTCAACGATACCAGGGATTTCAGAAAAGCCTTACTCGAGAATAAAATGAACACCTGGCTATTCCTATACTCATACAGTGGTAGAGAAGAACGAAGAAGCATGAAAAATCAGGTTGAAGTATGAGTCTGAATGACAACTATATGGGAGGTTATCCATATGTACTGTGTAGTTACACTTCAGTGAGCCCAAACCAGAGCCAATAGCAGTAAGATCTGAGAACTTATCAAGTTGGAGAGGTCACAAGATAACGAAAGAGAGACGTTGGAGGCCTCCACTTCTAAAGGACATTCCAGTTCTGAGTAATGGTCCTTTGAAATCCATATCTTCCTTATGACTTCAACATCGCAGTTCCAAATACTTATCCATGCTCTAAGTTCATCACTCTTATTCCGGGGGTTAGGGGGAGAGGTGTGTATGGGCGTGTAATGTAGGAACAATCTCAGCATAAGTTTACGATTTTCCCTGAATGTTAATAGTTTAGAGAATGCGACACAGCTGCAGAAAGGGAGGCTGTCGAAGACAGTTTGTCTACTGAGAGAGTATGGGTGGAAGTCAGTGACAGGAATGCAGCAATCAGTTTATTGATTGTTTTCTAAATACCCTCCAATAGCAGCAGAGAGATGGAAGAACAGATTGGAGAACAGATCTTGGAAAGGTGCAGATGTAGCAGAATTGTTGTTATAGGTAACTTCAACTTCCCCAATATTGATTGGAACTTGCTTCGTCCAGATGGTCTGGATGAAGCCGATTTTGTCAGATGTGTTCAGGAAGGATTCCTAATTCAACTTGTAGATAGGCCGACTTGGGGGGAGGACATATTAAATTTGATGCGAGGCAACCAGCCAGGTCAGGTGTCAGATTTCTTAGTGGGAGAGCATTCTAGTGACAGGGTCCATAACTGCCTCACTTTTATCATAGCCATGGAGAGGGATAGGACCAGACAGTACGGGAAAGTATTTGTGGGAGGGCACATGAAACTGCTATTAGACAGGAGTTGTGGAGTGTAAATTGGGGACAATATTTCTACGGACAATGCACAACGGAAATCTGGAGGTTGTTTAAGGAGCACTTGTTGTGAGTGTTGGATAACTTTGTCCCACTGAGACAGGCAAAAAAATGTTAAGGTGAAGAAGCCTTGGATGACAAGAGAAGACGAGTTTATCGTCAAAACAAAAAAGGAAACTTACTTAAAATTGAGGAGGCAAGGATCTGGTACAGCTTTGGAGGATTACACGGTAGCTAGGAATAACTCAAAAATGGACTGAAGCGAGCTAGGAAGGGGCACGAACAAGCCTTGGTGTGAAGGATTAGGGAAAACCCAAAGGCGTTCTACATTTAAGTGAGGCGTAAGAGAATGATCAGAGAGAAGGTAGGATCGATCAGGCGTAGTAGAGGGAATTTGTGACTATAGTCTGAAGAGGTAGCACAGGCCGCAAATGAGTTTTTTTTTTGTCTTCACTATTCACTAAAGAATGGGACCTTGTTGATATTGAGAACACCATGGAAAAGGATATAACGCGTGAACAGATTGATATTAAGGAAGTGGATGTGGTGGAAATTCTAGGAAGCATCAAGAAAGATAAATCCCCAGGACCAGACGAGATATATTCAAGGTTACTACGAAAAGCAAGAAATTAGATTGCTTTGCCTCGGGTGATGAACTTTGCATCCTCACTCTGCATGGGAATGGTACCGGATGATTGGAGGGAGTCAAATGTTGGTTTCTCTGTTCAGAAAGTGTGTAGAGAAATCCGTGGATATTCCAGACCAGTCAGTCTTATGTCTGTTGCAAGCAAGGTATTGGAAAGGATTCAGAGAGATAGGGTTTATGACTATTTGGAAAAACATCATTTGATTAAAGATAGTCAGTGTGGCTTTGTGAGGGCAGTTCATGCCTCACAAGTCTTATAGAGTTCTTTTAGGATGTGACGAGACAAGGTGATGAAGGTCGAGCAGTGAATGTGGTGTATATAGATTTCAGTAAGGCATTTGATACCGTTCCCCATAGTCGGCTCATTCAGCATGTTAGGAGGAATGGGATACAGGGAAATTTGACTGTCTAAATACAGAATTAGCTGGCTGAAAGAAGACAGTGAGTGATAGTATATGGAAAGTATTCCACCTGGAGTTCAGTGACTAATGGTGTCCAGTAGGTATGTATTCTTGATCCTATGCTCTTTGTAGTTCTTACAAATGATTATAAGTGACTCGGATTAGGAAGTAGAAGAATAAGTTTGCCGATGATACAAAGGTCAGTTGTAGATAGTGTCGAGGGCTGTTGCAGGCTACAACAAGACATTGGCAAGATGGAGAGCTGGACTGAGAAGAGACATAAGATTTAAACCTGGATAAATTGGAAGTGATTCATTTTGGAAGGTCGAACTTGAAGGCTCATTACAGAGTTAACACAGGATTCCTGGCAGTGTGGAGTAAAAGCGGGATATCGTGGTCCACCTAAATAGATCCCTCAAAGTTGCCAGCCAAGATCATAGGGTTGTTCAGAAGGCATGTGGTGTTTTGACATTTATTAATGGGGGACTGAGTGTAAGAGCCGCGAGGTTAAGCTGCAACTCTATAAAACCCTGGTTAGACTACACTCGGAATATTGTGTTCAGTTCAACTCCTTCTCCAAACAGGTAGTGTTAGGTAAGGGGTACATGTAGGGTATGGGTGGGTTGCGCTTTGGCGGGGCGGTGTGGACTTATTGGGCCGAAGGGTCTGTTTCCACATTGTAAGTAATCTAATCTAATCTAATCTAATCAAACTCAGAGTTGTTTTACTAGCAGCCTACATTTGTTGGTCTTTGGCAGTTCTCCCCAAACTGTTCAATTTTGCCTGGTCTTACACCCCAAAGTATCGGATCGTTTCATTGGTCTTAATATTGTCATAATATCAAATTCAAACTTGATTGAATTTTGGTATCTTGGGATATAATTTAAACTTGATTGGTCGAATTTGAATTATTTTTTGTCTCATAGCAACCCAGAAAGTGCTTGCTGTTGTGACCAATGTTACATTGTTACCCTGTTCCTAACTCTGCACCTGTCTAAGTCATTGCTAGCTTTTAACTCTCTTATAGTACCCCTTATACCGTCATGACAAAAGTCACAGGTATATTTCCTAAGATAACGTGTCCAAAACGGCACATAATACCTCTCTTTACAGCATATAATATGCATTCTTCGTGTTCATTTTGGCAGAGCTTCAGTGTGCAATGACTCATTAATAAGGATACCTGAGGCACTTTGAAACTTAACACTTCTAAGTTTCAGTGACAATTACCTCCTGACAGTGATTCAGTGTTCCTACATCATATAATCATATATGATCCTCACTATTATCTACACTATATTCTCTCCGCCAAATGTTTGTTTATTTCAGAAACTACACAAATTCATTGAATCGGTTTGAAATCACCGATTTCAAATATGTCAAAACACATATTTTCACCTGTGGACTAACATCAGAAAATTGAATATATTACTATCAATTCTCACGCCCAAAGCATTGACATAGGTTGTGAATGCATCTGCACCAAGATGTGATGCTTGCTGTTCGACCCTAGTCAGAATGTTGCAAACTGAAACGTAAATGTACATTCAAACTCGTTGTTTTCTGTTTTCTGTATCACAACAGCCAAAAAAACTAATGCCTAATGGCTCAATAATTGCACACAATGTTGTTTCTGTTGGTTACACATACATTAGATGCTAAATCTAATATGGCTTTGCTTCAAAATGCTTCTTGCTTGTTATGATATTTCTCAATTTTAAGAGGGTAGTAATTCACAGGATAATGAATGTAACAAAGTAGGCATACAGTTTATAGCGTTGAGAAACAGATGAAAGGAAAAGTGTCAAAACAAAACAAATATTGAGCTGGTGTTTATGATGGCCTGGAGACATTTTCAGACTTCTCACATCAAATATTATTATTGCAACTGTTCATTTTATTCTTCCATAAAGCTTTCCTAATCTCCCACTAGATGCATTTGTGTTACTTAGTTAAATATGTTGGAGTGAGGACAATGTCCTCATATATCTCTGCATAATATCTAATTACGAACTTCCAACATATTGACATCCACTAGTTATGCCCTAACAACAATTGGAATCATTATCTCTGTGTTCCATTGATACAAACGTGTCGTAAATTTAAAAAATTGTATCATGCCATCCCACATTCCTCTCTTATTTTAAGACATACTTCAAGAATTTAAGGGTTTTTATACCAGTAACACATGGTGCAGTCGAATCATGTAGATACAATTTTAAAAAATGTATTGCACGTGCAGTGTGAATCATGTGAGGGCGAATGAACCTTCGCCATTGTATGGTCCTGCCCTTTGAAATACACATCACTCTTTAAAAGTGCGATAGGTTGAAGAAGCAGAACAATTCCTTCTCACCTAAACCATTCAATAATTTTTTGCAATCATTCAGCTCTGTCAAGAAAGAACAACAAATCAAAAATGTTTTGAAAATTTCAATTGTGAATGCCAAACCATTAAAATCTTCAAATACACCACGTAGCAAATTTAAACTTATTACATATTAAGCAACCATTTGTTTTTGAATTGAAGGTTATGTTTGTTGCAGATTCAGCAGCCAAATTTTGCAGATGAGAATCTCTGTAATTATTCCATCTCGGCTTTTGCAATTGCGCAAACCTTTTTTTTTTAATTTCTTACAATTTGAAAGGGAAAGGTTTCAGGTTTTTTTAATTGCTGCACTGTTAATCCAGAGAAACAGGCAAGATCCTGGGGACCCAGGTTCGAATTCCGTCGTGGCAGATAACGGAATTTGAATTCAATAAATACCTTGAGGTAAGAGTCTAACGCTGAACATGAATTCATTGTCGAATATCTGGAAAAATGCACTTATGTCATTTAAGGGAGGAAACGTCCATCCAGGCATGGTCTGGCCTACATGTGAATCCAGATCCACAGAAATGTGATTGATTCTCAAATGTCCTCCAGGCAATTCGGGATGAGCAATAAATGCTAGCCGAGCCAATGACACTTTTTTTTTATTCTTTGACGAGTTAAGAGTCAACCACATTGATGTGAGTCTGGAGTAATAGGTAGACCAGACCTGGCTAGGATGACAGACTCCTTCCTTCCTTGAAGGACATTAGTGAACCAGACCTTTCCCCCTTACAATCTGCAATGGATTCATGATCATCACCATACTCTTAATTCCAAATATCCAATGAACTCAAACTGCACCATTTAATATGGCGAGCTTTGACCTGGATCTCCCATAAACGGTCAGCAATAATACCATGAGGGCATCGCTTCTCCTCAACGTTTGCTTCTTTCAGTATAGATGCTGCCTGATAAATTTTTTTCCCAATGGATAGATATTGAATGGTGAAATTTACCGTGCAAGACTGAAAATGTTTGTAGAAAAATAAATTAAAGATAACCATTGCATGCGTTTATGAACAGATTAATTAATGTGTTCGAGCAGTTCGCATGAGAGTATATATTATTACCATACTTGAACAGATGTAGGGACATTTGTTAGCTTTTTAAAAAATTATTATTTGTGTTAAACTTTTTTGAAGTGGCCGAATCCAACAAGTATTGGTAGGTGTTTAGTTTGAAACAAAGACAACAGTTTTGAAGTGTACTATTTAGGACATATTGTTGCATATGATGCTAAAACCATTGTTACGTGAATATAGTGTGGTTAGAAAAAATCAGAGCAGGTTAATATTTCAAGTGTTTGTTTGGACAACAGAAGCAATTGAATTGAATTTGAAGGTATCTTTGAATGCATTACCTGGGCAGAATAGAACTAGCTAAGGGTCAATCTGAAGAAACCAGATCTGTGAGATAATGAACTTGGGGAAGCCTGGCAACACATTTAATATAGGTTAAAAGGAGGGCATTAAGAAGTGTGAAGGAAGAAGGGCACTATAGCTGTCAATATCTAGAAATCTCTGACAGTCGCTGTGTGGACAGTTAAGGTGGTCAAGAATGCATTTGTGTGTACACGTGATTTAATTAGCAGAGCTATTAAGTAAGAGATCTCGGATAATAATACAGTCGTAATTGTCAACAAAATTAGGCTGTGAAAGCTGTAGCTGAAGTACTGCCGGTGTTCTCTATATTACAATATTTAAGAAATGTGCGAGGATGAGAAATGTTTCAAAGTTCAAATTTGTAGATGTTGAACATACTCGGGCACATCAGTTAGAAAGAAAGATTGGAAAGGATTTTTTTTGTCAGAACACAGAAGGCTGTGAGTTGACATAATTGATCTGTTCAATTTTGCTGATGTAGGGAAACCTCACATAGGGCAAGAATACGCCTGTGCTCTTATATATTGGTTTCATAAATAACAGGCCTGTATTTTAGCTACATTATACCAGGTTTACAAATATTCTGGGATTTGTGCGTGTGTGTGTGTATTTTTCATCAAGGTTCGTTAGATCTCTAGCCCAGTGGAACAACAGGAGTTCAAGGAGGAACTTAGGAATTAGAAGTGGGAGTGGGCAATTCATCCATTCAACCCCACTCCGCCATTTTACATTATCATGGTTAAGCTTATCTTGGTGTTAGGTCCACTATATAACCTGCTCCCCATAGCCCTTTGTCCCACTTTTCATCAGTAACATGTGTATTTCTTTCCATTGATTGATTCTTTCTCCACTGCACTTAGGGGCGGTGATTTCCACAGATTCACAATCCTCTAAGACAAATCATTTCTCCTCATCTCAGTTTTGAACCTTCCTTCGCTCAATCCATATCTATGACCTCTTCTCTTTCTGACAAAGGGGCGCATCTGTTCAGCATTGTTATCAATATTGTTTAGCATTTCATATACCTCAATCAGATCCTCCCCCCCTCATTTTATGTGAGTACCAGACCAAGCTATTCAAATGCTCCTCTAATGGCAAAACTCCTGCTCCAGTGCCACGACATTCTTGCTCATGTAAGGAGATCAAAACTGGAGACAATGCTCCAGGTATTGTCTCACTAATGCTTTATATAATTGCAACAGCACTTCATTTTTATTATAATTCAGTTCTTTTGCGATAAACGCCAGGACCCAATTTGTCTTTCTTCTTATATGCCGCACCTCCACACCCATTTTCCGAGATTCATGTACATAGATGCAGAGATCCCTCTGCACTCATGGGCTTTGAATCTGTTTCCACCTTAATAGTAATTTTCATTTGCTTTGGCCAAAATGGACAACTGTGTACTTATGTGCACTAATATCTATCTGCCTGATTCTGGCCCTATCACCGAGCCTATCAATGCCCATCTATAAACGCTGTTTCTTCAACACTGACTGCTCTCCTACCTATTATAGTATCACCCATGAATCTGCTCTGTTACACTCTGCCTTTGCTTGCAGATCATTTATGTAGACTGTATTGCTTACAGAGGTTGTGAATAGATGACATCCGAGAAGTGAACCTTTGTGGAATTGCTACAGTTCACGAAGCAAAGAATGACCCATTTATCCCGACCCTCACTTTCTGTCAGTCAGCCAATCCGCTATTCAAGTCAATACTCTTTAACCCGTTGGGAACTAAATTTTAGATCAATTTGTCAAATGCTTTGCAAGTTGGATCCTCAAATAACTCCAACAAATTTATCAAGCACGACTTGCCATTCATGAAACCATGTTGACACTAGTGAATTGAAACATCAATTCAATTTAACAAGATACTTGGAATGTCAATTGCCATAAGTTGCACGATTAAGAATCAAAAGCTGACAAGTGATACTTGGTCAGATATTTTGTTGGTACAGACACAGCAGGCCAAAAGGCCTCTTTCTGTACTTTGAATAATTCGGATTATTTAATTTTGTAGAGCTATAAATTGTGATGAGAATATAATAGACCAGCTTTATGCTACTACAAATTGTGCCTACAAAAGCAAAAGAAGGCTTCACTTCCATTTTTTGTTCATGCAAATCCGTGTTGACTGTCTTTGATTATTTGGAGTCTTTTTCAAAGGACACTGTTTCCATGCGTTTTCACTGGCCTACTCTGAACAAATCATGCAAGATGTGCTCCTAAGCACGGCAGTTCCATCATCTCTACAGTAATAATGAAGCTTTAGCTAATCAACAGTTATTCATTTCCCTGCATGACTACGTGTACCCATGAGCTAACAGAGGAGAAGGCAAGCAGAAGGCAAGGTGGGTGGCACGGTGGCACAGTGGTTAGCACTGCTGCCTCACAGCGCCTGAGACCCGGGTTCAATTCCCGCCTCAGGTGACTGATTGTGTGGAGTTTGCACATTCTCCCCGTGTCTGCGTGGGGATGCTCCGGTTTCCTCCCACAGTCCAAAAATGTGCAGGTTAGGTGAATTGGCTATGCTAAATTGCCTGTAGTGTTAGGTGCAGGGGTAAATGTAGGGAATGGGTCTGGGTGGGTGCGCTTCGGCGGGTCGGTGTGGACTTGTTGGGCCGAAGGGCCTGTTTCCACACTGTAAAGTAATCTAATATTTAAGGAAACACTTCTTTGCACGAAGAACAACATCAAATCATACTTGCTTGCAGTCTACTAATCTCTTAGTGAGTTACCATTCTCTTTTGATTTCAGTTTTTCTTCTAGAATGGAGAAAACCACATATTTTATTAGGATGCTGGATGGAGTGGATTCAATAAGACAGTATAGATATTGTAGGTTATGCATTAGAAGTTATAACAATAATAATTATAACAATACTGATAATAATAATAATAATAATAATAATAATAATAATAATTCTCTCATCCATTACCAGGATGTGTTGTTTCTCCAAATAAAATCATTTAATTATTTGTACTAAATATAGAGGTTTTATAAATTCTTGGACTGCATGGATATGGTAAGTAGTCTAGGTCTTTTCAGTGCAGTGTGGAGTCCAGAAATAGAGGGCATAAGTTAAGGTTGAGAGGGGAGAAACTTAAAAGGGACCTAAGGAGCAACTTCATCACACAAAGATGCTTGCGTGTTTGAAATGAGCTGCCAAAGGCATTAATAAGGCTGGCATAATGACAACATTTAAAAGGTTGATGGATGGGCATATGAATAAGAAGAGTTTAGAGATATGTGAGCCAAGTGCTGGCAAATCGAATTAGATTAGCTTAGTATACCTGACCAGCATGGGCGAATTCGACCAACGTGTCTAATTCCATACTGTACATCTCTATGACAAATGTTTGGAAAAAAAAGACACGAAGATGCAAGAACAGAATTAGGCCATTGAGTCAGCTCCGCTATTCCATTGCACCTTTGTCAACTTTGCATTTGTTTTCCAATCATTAACTAAGCTTGAGTGCTGAACTTTAGAGGATTCTGAACCAGTTCTACCAGTAAATCCCTTTGTGATTCAGATTTCCGAAGCCATTCCCCATTTGAAAATAGATTACATCCTTATTCTTCCCATGAAAATTAATAAGCTCACATTTGCCCACAATATATTCCTTCTGCCACTTATTTTAACACTCCTGCCCACATTCACGCTTCCTCAAAACTAGCTGTCCCTCCACCTGACTTGGTATCATTTGCAAACTTAGCAACAAAGCCTTAAATTCTTTAACCTAAATCATACACCTATGACGTGAATACTCGTAGTTCCAAGGTGATCCCTGCAGAACTCCACGAGTCACCAGCTGTCTTCCTGAAAAAGACCTTTTTAACTCTGTTTTGCATTATGACAGTCAGCTAATCTTGTATCCATGCCAGTATATTTCTCAAAAATATGAAATCTTATCTTGTTGAGCACTGTCCAAGTAAGAACTTCTCAAAGACCTTCTGGAAATCCAAATTTATCACGTCCCTCACTGTCTATCCTTTTTCTAACTTGTTCATTATCTCAAAAAAATTCCAACAGATTGTCAGGTATGAGCTGTCCTTGACAAGACCATGCTGACTCTATCCTCTCTTAGTTGTACTTCGTAGTACTCAAGCAATCTCATCCTTGATATGTAACTGCAAAATCTTGTTAACTACCAAGTTCAGCCTACAGTTTCCTGCCTCCTACTTTCCTCGTTTCTGAAACAGGACTTTTAAGTTGGTCATATTTTCAGTCCTCTGGAACCCTCACTGACATTTCATTTCTCTCATTGCTACTTCTCCAATCTCATTTACCAGAATTTCAATGTCTACTCTTACCTTTCTCTTACATTTTAGATATGTTAAAAAAACTCCTACGATCTTCCTTTATATTACTAACTAAGTTACAATTACATTTCATCACATCACCAACGCCTCACTCATTGCTGTTTTAGTTATCCTCTGCTCTTTTTTTAAAACCTCCAAATCTTCTGCCTTCCCTTTAATAGTTGTCATATTTTGCACGTTTTCTTTTCCCTTTATGCGACCTCTGACCTCCCATGGTTAAGTCATCCTCCCCTGGATTAGTCTCTTCTTCCTTCTGCTTGCCTCCTGAATTACCCCGTCATTGCTGTCGTCACTGTAAGATTTCCCTTATAATTAAATTTTGCAATCTCTTCCCTCATGTCTTAGATTAGATTCCCTACAGTATGGAAACAGGCCCTTCAGCCCAACAAGTCCACACCGACCCTTAATGGTACTTTAGAAGTATATTTGCTTAATTCTAATAACGTTGCATCCGATGCAATCTTCCACATCTCAGACTGCAGGGTGAATTATACCAAGTTTGGTCAACAGTCCCTGGAGCTTCTTTCAACATCACTTCCAGAACCAAGTCAGCCTCACGACACATCACTGTATTCAGAATTTGCCATTACTCAGACAGCACTACCACAATGCATAAAGAGCCCCACACATCCCGTGGATTTTCCAAGAATTCATTTTTTTCTAAGATCCCGCCACAACCTGATTTTCCCAGTCCACCCGGATATTGAGGTCCCCCAACGATAGTCATAATATTGCTTTACTTACATGCCTTTTCTACCTTTGATTTATTTTCTTCTCCACACCCTAACTGCTGGTACACAACCGCTATCATTTCACTTTTCCTTTTCAGTTGAACTGTTCATTCCTGAAAGACCCGTGTGCCTTCCACCTCTATGTTTTTTTTTGCCATTGATTAAATTTCATGTATTACGAACGTTGCAGCCATCCCTCTCCTACCCTTTCGATACGTAATATATCCTTGGGCATTTAGCTCCCCACCCTGTTCCCATTGCATTCATATCTCTGGCTTACTCAATTTCAGTGTATTCTACAAGTCTATTTACACAGTTTCGTTTATGGTGTGCATATAAGTACAACACTCTTCATCCTGCATAGATTGTTCCCTTTCTCATAGTGGTCCCATTACCTGTTGTACCTCGAAATTATCGATCTCCATGAAAATTATTGAGGTCATAGCAGGATAGACCTTAATAGCACAGAAGATCCACCATGTCTATGATGATACACTAACTCCGAATTAAATTATTCCCAATCACATGCACTGTGCCTTAACTCACTGCACCCTGGTATTGTTAGTACTCAGTCAGATCATTCTTCAATGTTGCAAGAGTATGTGCTTACACCACTCCCTTAGGTAACGTGTTTCATATTTCTAAATTCTGTGGATGATGCTTTTACTCTGAAACACAGAGGATATCCTCTGAATGACATATTTCAAAATCGTAAACCTATGTCCTCTGATCTTAGACAAGTCTACCATGGAGGAAACTTTCTCACTGCCTAACCTGTAAATGTCATCAGCACTCGCTTTAGTGCAATCGCATTCTCCTGATAGTGTGGCAAACACAGCAGCATGAAATATTTCAACTGCAACCTTACTAATGCTCCATAAAGTTGCAAAATCTTTCCTGCTCCTACATTCTCCACCCTGCCTTATGAAGGTCGTGTGCTGTCTTCACCACCCTATCCACCTATGCTGACACATTCAGATATGTATGGACTTTTACATCGAGTTATATTTGATAGTCCCAATACTTTTTAATAAACTAACATATCTTATGTAAATCTTTCCATTATGAGACATCCCAAAATGCATTATTTATACTTTTCAATGTATAGTGCTATCTGCCATTGCTCCATCCAATTATCAAATTGATCTGTATTTGATAGACTGAGATTATTCTCATCACTTTTAACAGCATTTCAAGCTTTGTGTCATCTGCAAACTTTCTACTTAGGCATTCTACACTCAACTCCAAGCCATTAGTGTGCACTGCATACAGACAAATTCCAAGTACCATTCCAATGGTACACCACTGACCACAGCTTTCAATCTCAAAAAAGCAATCCGCCACAGTTACTATTCACCTCTTATGTGCACGTCAATTTTCGATCAATTTTGCAACATGCCTTGAACAGCATGTACTCTTACCTTTTGGACCAGCCTTCCGTGTGGGACGGCTGTCAAAAGGCCTACTGAGGTCTATGAAAACCAGAACAATTACACGAACCTCATCTAATATATTGAGTCACTATTGCAAAAAAAAACTCAATTAAATTAGCCAAAATAAATCTTGCAACAATAAGTCTATGCTCCTTCTTCTCGGTTAAAACTTGCTATTTAATTGTTGATTAATCCTGTCGCTCGTTTTTGTTTTCACTAATTTCCCTACCGCTAATATCTGTAATTAGTCTGTAATTAGCTAGCCTATGCTTGCTGGCGTTCTAGAACAATAAAATATTGTTAGTTATACTTCCTTTATTTCCTAAACTATTTCAAAAGCTTTTAATGCATAAATATATGAATATATTCCTAGAAGTACATTTAGGTCCGAACTATTTTTTGTTGAAACTTTTTGATATTCAAAATGTTTCTTTTCTCCAGAACCATGGAGATGCATATTTACCAGTTCTACTAAAATATACGTTTTACTCAGGCTTCTTTCCAGTTAATTTAACTTCCCATTTGCCATGCTTTATTTTGAGTTCGCCTTGTCATTTCATTACATCTCTGGGTTAAAATTACAGTAGCATAATTTTAATTCCAATTTGCTGTAAAGGTATGAATTCTACTGTAATAATTATGAATATTTAAACGGATTTCCTATTGAAACGAAACAGCTATTGTTTTCTCCCTACACATATAGACTTTTTCGTGTGCATTATTTATTTTATTGATTGAGCGATTTGCAATCCTGCATTGAATTATCCTGCACCACATTAGTCTTACGTTCTAATGTTTACCGTAATGGTTTACCGATTGCTTATAATTTTTAAAGTAAGTGAGCTTTAAAAATCATTTAAAAACCAAATACTTTTCACAAAAACACCTTTGAACAAGAAAGTTTTGTGGACACATGAGCAACGGTACTGCTGCCAATGTTTAGTTCTCGGAAATTATTATGCAAAGCAGATAGAATTACTACTGTACCAAGGTCAATAATAATTATAGGAATGGCAGAAATCACAGAGATACAGTTTGAATTGCAGCTTGAGCAGAATTTAAGACTAAATATGAAAGCATTAACAGTACGGTCTTGCCAGGACAATACCCACGGAATAAACATTTCCAACAACTGGAATGATGATTTGATATATTTTTGCCATCAGGTAATTGCCAAAAGTGATATAGAGGAGTTGAAGTTTTCAGTATTCTATTGGTGAATTAGAGACTTCAAATGTAAGAAAAATGAAAGTGTGTGAATAAGGGATTTATGACTATAGTCTAATTAGTTAAAATAATTTTGCATTTTCCCAGTGAAATGCTGGTTGACGGAATGTTAGGTGTAGCTGCTGACAATAGTACACAAAAGCTATAAAACTCATATGTATTTTAAAATATTGAATATAATCTTTCCTACCCAAAGTTTTCAATGCATCTTTACATTCATCGAGGTCTGCAACTTTGGAATTAAAAAAAAATAAGCATGAGCTAATTTCCTTTGAAAGTAAACCTTTTTTTTTAAGAAAAGAGTCATAACTCTTCTTGAGTTCTCATGTAAAGAAGATTTATTCGTGAACTTCGACATGAAGGAAGATACAAATCTGATACAATGGCCTTGGTCATTCATATCATTGCATCCAATCTAATGAAATGATTCATTGATATGATTGTTTTCTCCATTAAAAGCAGATTTACTGTCATCATCCGCTGACATAACACTGACCCAGTCAAAACTGCACCATTCAAAACTAATATAATTAGCTTCATACGAAAAATCCACATTAGTAGTAGAATTACAATATTTGGTCCTTTAAGACTGTTCTCGTTGATCTGTTTACATGAGCAGTTTCAAAGTCTAAACGACCAGAAAAAGAAAACTGTTAACAATCAGAGAGACTGCTTGGGAAATCCATCCAATCTGGGATCTTTACTTCAGATAGAAACAGTTAAGACTTCGAGTCTTTTCGTAATACTGCTCTTTACAGGATCCTTACCTGCATCTTAAAATGTTTTCAGACACTCCACCTCTACAGCCTCTGAATCGTGAGATCTAAATGCACTCAATCCTCAATGATTTAAATACCTCAGTAACAGGCCAAACAATCACATCCCAGCTTCCCCCAGAGTTCTAGGGTACACCTGATCACGTCCTGGGGATTTATGCGTTTCAAGACATCCAGCACTCCCTCCTCTGAAATATGGCCTTTTTTAAACATGTCACCGTCTATTTCCCTACATTCTATATCTTCCATGGCCTTTTCCACATTAAATACTGCTGTTACATAATCATTTTAGTACCTCCCCCGTCTCCTGCGGCTTCACATAATGGTCACCATGCTTATCGTTGCGGGGCTCTATTCTCTTCTTAGTTACTCTTTTATCCTTAATGTACTTGTAAAACCCTTTGGAATCTCCTTAACTCTTTTTGCTAAAACTATCTCTTGTCCCCTTTTTTGTCCTCCTTATTTTTCTCTTAACTTACTATTCAATCTATCCTGTCTATACCTTACATAAGCTTCCTTCGTTTTCTTAACCAAACCCTCAATTTCCTTAGTCATTCAGCATTACCTATACCTACCAGCCTTTCCTTTCACCTTAACAGGAATATACGTTCTCTGGACTCTCGTTATCTCATTTCTGAAGGCTTCCCATTTTCCAGCCATCCCTTTCCTGCGAACATCTGCCCCTAATCAGCTTTTGAAAGTTCTTGCCTAATACAGTCAAATTTGGCCTGTCTCTGATTTAGATCTTCAACTTTTAGATCTGGTCTATCCTTCTCCATCACTATTTTAAAGATAATAGAATTATGGTCGCTGGCCCCAAATGCTCCCCCACTGACATCTCAGTCACCTGCCCTGCCTTATTTCCCTCGAGTAAGTCAAGCTTTGCCCCTTCTCTGCTATGTACATCCACATAGTGAATCAGTACACACTTAACGAATTCCTCTCCAAGATGTGCGGGTTAGGTGAATTGGTCAGGCTAAATTGCCTTTAGGATTAGGTGCATTAGATAGGGGAATGGGTCTATGTGGGTTACTTTTTGGAGAGTGGGTGTGGACTAGTTGAGCCGAAAGGCCTGTTTCCACACTGTAGGGAATATTAAAAACAACCCAATCTAAACCCTTTACACTATGGCAGTCCCAGTGTATGTCCAGAAATTTAAAATCCCCTTCTATAACTGTGGGCGGCACGGTGGTTAGCACTGCTGCCTCACAGGGCTAGAGACCTGGGTTCAATTCCCACCTCAGGTGACTGACTGTGTGGAGTTTGCACTTTCTCCCCGTGTCTGCGTGGGTTTCCTCCCACAGTCTAAAGATGTGCAAGTCAGGTGAATTGGCCATTTTAACTTGCCCCGAGTGTTAGGTGAAGGGGTAAATGCATGGGTTGGTGTCGGGTTGGTGTGGACTTGTTGGGCCGAAGGGCCTGTTTCCTCGCTGTAAGAAACCTAAAAAAAATAACCACCTTACTATTCTTACAGATAACTGAGATCTCCTTGCAAATTTATTCCCAGTTCCCCTCTTACGATTAAGGAGTCTATAATACAGTCAAAAATAAGGTGATCATCCCTTTCTTATTTCTCAGTTCCACCCAAATATCTTCCCTGGATGTTATTCTGGGAATATCCTCCTTCAATACAGCTGTAATGCTATCCCTTATCAAAAACGCCACTCCCCCTCCAGTCTTGCCTCCCTTTCTGGCCTACCTGTAGCATTTGCACCCTGGAACATTAAGCTGCCAGCCCTGTCCATCCCTAAGCCCTGTTTCTGTACTTGCTATGATATCCCACTCCCATGTCTCTAACCATGCCCTGAGTTCATCTGCCTTCCCTGTTAGGCCCCTTGCATTGAAAGAAATACAGTTTAATTTATGAATCCTACCTTGTTCTCTGTTTTGTCCCTACCTGCCCTGATTGTTTGACTCCTCTTTGTTCTCAACTGTACCAGTCTCAGATTCATCTCTTTCATCACTTTCTCCCTCGGTCCCACTATCCCAACTTAATAGTTTAAATCTTCCCGAGCAGCTCTCGCAAATCTCCCTGCCAGTATAATAGTCCCCTTCCAATATAGGTGCAATCCGTCCTTTCTGTACAGGTCACTTCTATCCCAAAAGAGCTTCCAATGATCCAAAAAAGTGAATCATTCTCCCATGCACGAGCTTCTCACTCATGCATTCATCTGCTTTATCCTCCTATTCCTGCCCTCACGAGCTCGCAGCACCGAAAGTAATCCAAATATTGCCACTCTTGAGGACCCCCGTTTTAAATTCTTGCCTAACTCTCTGTAATCTCCCTTCAGAATCTCAAACTTTTCCCGTCCGATGTCGTTGGTTCCAATGTGTACAATTACCTCCTGCTAGACCCTCTCCCCCTTGAGAACATTCTGCACCATCTATGTGACACCCTTGATCCTGGCACCAGGGAAGCAACACACCATTCTGATTTTTCTCTGCTGGCCACAGAAACGTCTGTCTTTTCCTCAGACTAGAATGTTCTCCTAACACAATCGATCTCTTGGAACCCGGCATACTCCTCAATGCATTACAGCCAAGCTCGATACCAGAAACTTGGCTGTTCATGCTACATTCCCCGGAGAATCCAACAACCTTACATTTTCCAAAAATAGCATACTTGTTTGAAATGGGGATAGCCACAGAAGACTCCTGCACTAACTGCCTACCTCTCTTACCTTTCCTGGATTTAACCCTTCTATGTGACTGTATCTGCGACTTTTTCCCCTTCCTATAACTGCCATCTATCACATCCCCTTGCTCTTGTAAATTCCTCACTGCCTCTAAATGTCTCTTCAACTGATCCATTCGATCTGATAGGATTTGCAACCAACAGCAAGAAGAGCATATCACTGTACTAAAGGACATTTTTGCTTCTTTCAATCTACAGTCCCAGAAAATAGCACTGTCTTATTCTTCTACAAAACGTTGTTCCAGATTAAATTAATACTTATGGCTTATATTTTAAGTTTAATCAAGAGACATATCTCAATAAAACATATAATCAAGAAAGAACCCACTCTATTCACTACTGCAAAGTTATTGTAAGGCCACACTTAAAATATCCACTTTTCTGTTTCTGTGCTGTGACCTCTCCCAAACAGGTTCCTCCAAGATCTGTTGTGAATTTCATTGTTTGTTCATTTTTCAAGACGCATTCTCATGTCCAGCAATACATGAATTCAACACCAAAGGCAGTTACTGAGCAGGTTCATTGCTCTGTCAGTTTGCAATATGGGTTTCTTTCTGTCTCTCTCCTGCACTGACCTCACCATGTGCTTCCTTTGTCAGGCAGAGGATGGTCCACTCGATTTCGAGATTAGTGGGTAGGATTGTGAGGACCAGCGGGACTCTATCCTTGTTGTGGTTTGGTGGTAGAGTTTGAAGATAGAAATATAGAAAATGCAGGAGATGAGGTTGATTGCATTATTCATGAAGGGGGAAGGGGAAATAACCGGCCCTGATGAAGGAGGACATCTGGGGTATCCAGTAGTGCAATCGTTCATCCTGGGAGCAGATACAGTGGAGGTGGATGAATTGTGAGTATGTGATTGCATTTCTACGCGGGCAAGCGTTGTGGAAAAAGTGCAGTCAAGATACCTGTGGGCATAATCAGTTTTGAACTATATGTTGATAGTGAGTTGGTTGCCGGAGATGGAGATGGAGAGGTCCACAAACAGGGAGGGAGGTGTGAGAGGTGACCACCAACAAATGGTATTTCCCTTCCCGTCCATATCTTCTTTCCATAGTGACGGTTCCCTTCACGACACCCTCGATAGTTCTGCACTCTCCACGAACCTCCACTTCACACCTGAATCCTTTCCCTGCGATTGTAGGAGTTACATAACCTGCTCCTACATCTCCTCTCTTACCTCTGTCCAAGGCCCCAAAGAATTATACCAAGTCTGGCAGAGATCCGCCTGCATTTTCTTTAACCTGACTTTTTGCATCTGTTGTTCTCAATGTGGTCTCCTCTACATCAAAGAAACTGAGTGCAAACTCCAGGATTCTTTCAGGGAACATCTATGGTCCATGTGCTCCAATCAACCCATTTTCCAATTGCCATCTATTTCCATTCCCAATCCATTCCCCTGACAACATTTCTATCCTGTGCCCCACATCTAAACTGGAGGAAGGACATCTCGTCTTCCACCTCTGGAGCTTACAACCATAGGGCCTTAACATAGAATCATATGCTTTCAAATTTCCCCACCACCCAACCACCAACTCCATTCCTCCCTCACTGCCAAACCCGCTTGACCTGACCTAACATGTTCATCTTGTTTCCCATCTATCTGCTTCACCCTTACCACTTACCTACTACCTGCAAACACTTATTGCCATCCCACCAAATTTTCCCCAAACATATCCCCCTTCCTCTGTTTAGTTCTCTGCCTTCTTCCCTCTCCCCACTCTGGATGAGAGGTTCCGAGCTGTAATGTCAACTCCCCGTTCCTCTGATTTCACTCAACCAGCTGTGTTTTTTCCAGTTCCGTGCTTTATAGACTCTGAATTTACAATATCTGCAGCCATCACTATCTCCAACAACTCGTGAATATTCCAAGTCTTCTGTTAGATTTTTCTGTTATTTCTCTGACAACCCTAACTTTCAACATCTCACTTTGGAGTAAGATTTAGTACATCTATCATTATTATGTGGATGCTATCCATGCTTCCAACATTTCAGATTGTCCTGTCTTTCTTCACTGTCCCGGACATATCAGGATGCAAGAGCGCATTTTCATCAACTAGCAGCAATCTCTCTGTAAAGGATATTAGACTATAATTATTATTTCCATCTTCCAAAGATCAAAAGTTTAGTTGAATTATGTCATTCTTCTTTTTATATAATCTACTCTCATGTTTTAGTTTACAGCTAAAATAAAGCTGCCATTCTTTTTAAGCAACTGTATTTTCCCCGAAGAATCATTCACCATATACAGTGGTTAATTTAAAATCTGATGCTTTAGCCTGATACTTTGTATTTCTTTCAACTGACATGATGACTAGTCCACGACCTCATCTTACGCTCAGTATGAAATTGTTTTCAAACTCACTTGAATTGCCTGTTGTGTATATTTTAATTATTACCAGCACTTATTTCTGACTATTTGACGTCTTGTCAGGAGGTTTATCTGTAATGCTGCTGATCCTTTCATTTAGATTATTCACATAGCTCCGAAGTGATGGTGGCCTGAATGCAGACTCTCAAGGCATTCTGCTTCTAACAGTTCTTTAATGAGAATGATCTGTCCAGACTAATGCATTATTGCAAAATCATGAGAAATTTGTTTGTTAAGTTTTAATGTGGAAACTTGCAGAATGCATTTTTGAAGTCTAAACTTTATATTTTCTATACCCATTATGTACCATACTTTGAACACCTCAACTAGCGTTATTATATTTGCTGAATACGTTACCCCTTCCATAATAATCCACATTCTTCTTCGTAGTGTTATAATTTTCTATGTATCCACCTACGAACTCGTTAATGATTGGTTCGAGCATGTGTGCACTGACATGTGCACTCTGCATTGTAGTTTCTTAAGCTGGATGTGTTATTTTTGAAATTATCTCAACTTAACGTTTCGATTACTATAACATTTCCGTTGGTTTAAATTTTCAGGTCATAAACTTGAGAGCAAGACATCTATACTATTTACAGATTGTATATTGAAACTGCTTGGATTGTACTTTGACTTTCAAGGCTTTTTTTTATTCCTATTAGGTTTACCAATTGTTGTAATCTCATTGTCGTTTTCGCTTTACTCCCTCCCTCCATTATTTCCCGAAAAACGAATTTGTTCTGCAAGTTCTCTCTGTCAAATCCTGATGTCAGTTTCTGTAGCAATTGCATCTTGATTGGATCAACGATGTGTAGTCGTCCTATTCGAAACGAACATAAAAAGTGTATGAGCGATCAAGGTATTGGTGATTAAGTAAAGCTTCAAAGCATTGTCCTGCACACCTGCCATCATTCTAGTGAGATTAATGTTGGGGATTTCATGGCCATAATCAGCCCAATGTGTTGCACGCTAGTTAACAGAAATTACCTGGCAAATTTTACATGCTGTTAATGGCCAGTGCATATTTCAAGTCTGAGAGGCGGCAATGTGACCACAAAATGCAAATTATAATCATAGGTTAGCAGCCTTGATATTATTCACTAGCACCTGCTTGTGGAGTCTCTTCTAATTGTTATTTGCTTAATTGGTATCATATCGATTACACTTCAAATTTAACAATGGAACTTCTCAACCACCATCATACAGGAGTATTCTCCTCATTATTAGTACAATGAAAATACTCAATAATATCAGCAAACCATTAATTATTATTTAAAAAAAGATGTAGAAATCTGACAACGCTCTCAACCAACATCATAACAGTTGTGTTGTATTTATGTTGTTTTGCGTTTTCTGTTTTGTTGGGTTTCATTCTAATTATGAACTGTTTGTGACAACAGATGTTGCTCTTTGCTCCTGCAATATCTTGTCTGTTGCACATTCATAGACCTATTGCAGGGGAACATCTTGTGATAACTGGAAGAGTATGTTGCGAATTTCTAGCTGTCTCTGGCAGTACACCTTCAGCAATAATTAGATTGAAATGCATTACCAACATCCTTCATTGCTAGCTGTTTTTCTGTAAATAATTAAAAACGTATGAACAAGATCAAACAACGATATGGCAAGAAAGAAATATTTATAATCTGGTAGGAAACTGAATATCATTCACTGCATAGTGAAATGTCATCATTATAAAATGTTACTATATGTGTTGAACCCTGATAGTTCCATTTACAGAATGTGATATGTTATTCGATGACCCAAACTTCCAACTGTTCATCTTTCTACATTTCTAATTTGATTTACTGGACATTTCCTTTGAAAGACTTATGAAGGGCAAAGCCCACTCTCCTCACCTAAGTCTTTTACATTTTCCTTGCAAGTATCCAGTTCTGGAATGGTGGAAAACAAACATGTCAACGCATTAATTGTAGCAGAGACATTTCGAAATCACATAATATCTGGTATATAAAAAGGCTGCACAGCAAACAAAAATAGATCAATACTCGTACAGAAGACATGACAGGTAATTTGTTCTCAAATGAAGTAACTTTCACGGGATATCATATTGAAGGAGATAACTTTAGAAAGAAGGAGTGATTTATAAAGAAAAATCCAGCATAATTTGTGATATGAAGTTGTGTATAAGACGATTATCAATGCACCCAGAGGAAAAAACAGTTGCACCAGTAATAAAGAAATTTGGCAGCTTTTGACTTGTGATCAGCTCAGTTGGATTGACCGCTACTTTAAAATGCTGACGATAATAAACACAGCTGGTTCAGTTGTTCCAGAAGAGGTAATATGGTGATTGTATATTCGCGAAATTGCCTGGGGTTGGGTAACCCCGACATTAAATCACCACTGGTCATCTCTCTAATGACAGAGCAGACCTCTGAGAATATAATGGCTGTATTTTCTACTTCGCCTTATTCAAAAAATCCGAGCACATTCCTACTGAGAAATACCACGATCTTGCCATAAAATATCTTAAAATTAAGATCAAATTGAGGAAAATATAATCCTTGTTTTGAAAATGATTTTTACACCACTATAAAGTTTTGTGATCATGTCTTGTCATTGTCCACTTTCAATTTAAAATGGAATCTCTTACTCATTTCTTCCCCATCAAACTGATCGAAAACTTCAATGTTATTACTTTCAAGACTTTGAATACTTTGTACAGTACCCTGCATAATGCAATTATTAAGCAATCTTTATCTAGTTGCACAATACTCAGACTGCTATAGCACGCTATCTGGTTAGCTCCAGAACATGTTCATTCTAAAAAACAATGGAGACAATATTGTATAATTCTGTATTCAGGCAACAAGTGCCCAGCTGACCTTTCCATTTCAAATGCAGCTTAAAAGCTCCTACAGTGATTGCCATCTCTTTAATGATACCTCTGAATATTCTTTATCTTATGCTCTACCTAACAAGTTCTTTCGGCTTGAGTGCTGTGCACTGTTTCCACAAGTAACACAAATTTTATCACTGCGCATATTTATTCAAATTGCTTCTACATTATGATTTCCTCCACTAAGATGATTTCTACCTCCCATGCAAATGACATCATTAAGTATACTATCCACCCTTCCACGTTTTCTGTGTTCTGAAATCGTTTTACCTCTCCTGTACCAGCCGAGATTAAGGACCACATATGTGGCATTGTTCTGTGAAGTTCATAATATTGCTCTCATTCTCTTCTATCTCCACACTCAATTATTCAGTTCTAATACCAATCTGGTGTCTTCTATTATGAAATTATTGGTTTCAAGATGTTGTGCTCTTATTTTTCGAAGTTCAAGTGTTAAATTGAAGTTTACTATTAGATTTGAGCTACTATTCTTTGCATGCATGTTGTTTCTACTTGACCAGAACCCATCAAAACGTTTTTAAATGAGAGCCTCGACCCTAACTTTTTCTCAGTTTATTGGTAGGTGTGAAATGCCTGTTTCAGATTTGATGCGAATGGGCAAACTACTCAACATTAAGCAAAACAATGCATTTAAACACAACAGTTAAAATGTAAACAAAAGAAAGTGGTATTTAGAACAAACTAACTATCGGAAAACAATCAAATAATAGATGTAGTTCCTATTACTAATTAACTGTCCAATATAGTGACGTTGCATAAACACACCTCTTGTCATAAAGGAAAATTTGGAGACAATTTTTTACTTTCCCTTCTCCAATCCAGGAGGAAAAAATAATCAAGAGAGAGTTCAGAGAAAGTAGCAGCAAAGAATCAGTCGCTGATGCTTCTAACTCTTATCAGAACCCAAACAGCTTCGCCTGCTAAAACAAAAACAAAATCATAAAGCCTCTTTCTATGTGAGCCGGCCATCCCGAGTCAGACTTCTTTAAAAATAAGCTCGAGGTGTTCAAAGTTGTTTACTTAAGCCGTCTACAGTCACGATATTCGCACCTCTGCCTTTTCGACCTCTATTCCAAAAAACAACAGGTCAACACAACCTTTTTAAATTGACAGCATCGTCACAATGTGGATGGTTTAACATTTTCCCCGTTGCATAGTTGACCACATGCCATTATGCTTAACTGCAGTACATTAACCTGAGGCTCTTGCTTTCTACCCAGTGATATATTCATTATTCTACTTCCTCTTCATTATCCTCCACGTGGAATTGCTTGTCAATTCCCTTGAATTATCTGTCATTCCTTGTACTTACTTTGCTATTAATTGTTGCTTTGTCACTGGAGTTAGATGTGATGTAGCTAGTCCTTTCCTTTTGGGTACTCACAGAGCTCCGAAGTGACTCATGTCTGAATAGAGGCCCATGTGGCATTTGCTTCTTGCTGCTTTTCAACATGAATATAATTAAGTACTCACGATTGCCTGTTTTCCTGTACAAGGTTAATCATCTCCCCCAACTAATGTGTGATAATGATCGCATGACATTTTAACTTGTACAGTTATCATAAGGTTGAAAACTATGAAATGTCTTTTGGCAATCGAGTATTTGTTTTCAATACTTATTATCTACCGCAATTTTATTTCTTCAAGTAACAAAACCACATTTGCTTAACATGGTTTCTGTTGTTTTCTCATTTTGACACTGTTGAATTGTGTTATGATTTTCTAAATATCTACCTGCAACCTTGTTAATAATCTAGTCCAGCATGTATTGCATTGACAAATGCTTCCGCCTTGCAGATTCTTAAACTCCTTGTTTTATTTTGGTTAACTCTTGTGTTAACTCTCTGTTAGATTTCCGTTCTGCTTTTTTTTTAGTTTTTAACTTGAGAGTAATGCCTATATTATTTGCATATACTTACTTTAAACCGCTATTCCGTGTGACCCGATTGCTAACTCGTGTTTTTTTAGCTTCCAAAAGAGTTCACCAATAGTTTTAACATTGTTGTCTTTCTTTCTTTACTCCCTCCATCCGTTATGATCCTTAACTTTCTGATGTTGATCTGATATCAAGTGCAAACGATTTTTAAAAAGAAAAATGCTCAAAATCTAAGCTATTTACTTTTTTAATGGTAATAACTTGCAAAAAAGGTCATTCATTAATGAAAAATGAGATTTATTTTCTTTCACAGATTCACCAATCTTTTTATCTTGTGTGCTGTCTACAATATTGGCAGCAACTTTCAACTTGTCATATCACAATTAACGATACAGAAAAGCAAGTTGCCTTAATGGAGGTGGCTCAAGTGGTTAGCACTAATGCCTCACAGCACCAGAGTCCCAGATTCGATTCCAGCCTTGGGCGACTGTCTGTGTGGGATTTGTACGTTCTCCCTGTATCTGAGTGGGTTTCCTCCCACAGTCCAAACATGTGCAGGTCAGGTGAATAGGCCATGCTAAAATTGCACATAGTGTTAGGTGCATTAGTCAGAGGGAAATGGGTCTAGGTGGGTTACTCTTCGGAGGGCCAATGTGGACTGGTTGGGCCGAAGGGCCTGTTTTCACACTGTAGGGAATCTAATGTTACAAAGCAGCCTGTTACCTCCAATATTTCATGAAATAGAGGTATGCAATCCTCAGCCAGTGTACAAAGACTGCTTGCCCATCTTATATCGTACAAAGTGTAAACATTATAGCTTGGATGCAGTGGATGTGGATGAGATGAACACCAAAAGTTAGAGATGCTATGGTGATTAAATTAGTTGTTTTTATCAATGGATTCAAACTGCATAAAGGATGTTAGAGCTGTAAATATTGAGGGAAGTCTCATTGCACTTTGTAACCATCAGGCATGTGGTTTTTACTCCTTGTGCCTTTTATCAGAATGCACAGCTTCTAACTTCGATGAAAACCACAATGTTTTGAATGTAATAAAACTTTCATTCATGTTGTCGCCGGAGGTTTCAGGCGACTAGCGTTTCAGCAAATCAGAAGCTGTTCAATGCAACATAGAGGATGAAATATAGAACATTTCAGCGCAGTACAGGCCCTTCAGCCCTCAATGCTGCACTGACATGTGGAACCAATCTGAAGCCCATGAATTACACTATCCCATTTTCATCCATATGTTTATCCAATGACCATTTAAATGCCCTTACAGTAGGCGAGTGTTCTATTGTTGCAGACAGTGCCTTCCACGATCCTACTACTCTCTGAATAAAGAAACCAGCTCTGACATCTGTCCTACATTTATCAGCCATCAATTTAAAGCTGTATCCCCTCGTACGAGTAATCAACATCCGAGGTAAAAGGCTATCACTGCCCCTCCTATCTAACCTTCTGATAATCTTGTATGTCTCAATTAAGTAACCTCTCAACCTGCTTTTCTCTTACATAAACAGTTTCAAGTCCTTCAGCCTTTCCTCGTTCCTCCATACCAGGCAACACCGTAATAAATCTCCTCTGAACCATTTTGAAAGCTTCCACATCCTTCCTAAAATGTGGTGACCAGAACTGTATGCAAAACTCCAAGTATGGCTACACCAGGGTTTTGTAAAGCAGCAGCAAGACCTCATGGCTCCCGAAACTCAATCTCTCGACCAGTAACACCTAACACACCATATGCCTTCTTAACAAATTTATCAACCTGGGTGGCAACTTTCAGGGAGCTATGTGCATGGATACTAAGATCTCTCTGTTCATCGACACTATCAAGAATCTTACTATTAGCCCAGTGCTATTTATTCCAGTTGCTCCTTCCAAAGTGATTCACCTCACACTTTTCTGCATTAAACTCCATTTGCCATCTCTCAGGCCAGCTCTACAGCCTTTATATGTCCCCCTGTAACATGCAACATCCTTCAGTACTATCCACAACTCCACCAATTTTAGTGTCATTAGCAAATTTACTACTCCATCATTCTAAGTCCTCATCAAGGTCATTTGAAACAATGACAAACAACAATGGCCCCAAAACAGATCCTTGTACACCACTAGTAACTGAACTCCAGGATGAACATTTAAACTCAACCAAAATCCTCTGTCTTCTTCCAGCTGGCCAATTTCTGATCCAAACTGCAAAATCATCCTCAATCCCATACCTCCATATTTTGTACAATAGCCTATCCTGGGGAACCTTATCAAATGCCTTACTGAAATCCATATACACCACATCAACTGTTTTATCCTCATCCACCTGTTTGGTCAACATCTCAAAGACATCAATAAGGTTTGTGAGGCACAATCTGCCTTTCAGATAACCGTGTTGACTATCCACGATCAATTTATTCCTCTCTAGATGATCAAAAATCCTATCCCTTCTAACCTTTTCCAACACCTTACCCACAACAGAAGTAAGGCTTACTGGTCTATAATTGCCAGGGTTGTCTCTACTCCCCTCCTTCAACAAGGGGACAACATTTGCTATCTTCCACTCTTCTGGCAATATTTCTGTAGACAATGACGACATAAAGATCAAAGCTAAAGACTCTACAATCTCCTTTCTGGCTTGCCGAGGATAAATCCCATCCAGCTCAGGGGACTTACTTATTTTCACATTTTACAGAATTGCTAACACCTCCTCCTTGTGAACCTTAATTTCAAGTAGTCTAAATAAGAAGAGGGGTGATTACATTTTCATTACTTAGATTTGGCCATAGCGTTTGCTGCTGCGGCATTACTGCTTCTTGTTACTTTCCTGTTATCCTCAAAATTATTCAACTTCTAATGGACATTAGAAACATTGTTTGAGCATGTTAAAAAGTATGACAACATTAAGTCGTCCAATAATGAAATGATATGTCAATGTGAAAAACTATGTGTCAGGAAACTAATTGGCCACATCTAATGATGTTTGAGGTTTTGGAAATTGAACTGACAAACTTCAACTTTCATTTTCCTAGCCTAACCTGACTGATCTTTGATATTCACGATAATTGTATGTTCCCTTTCAACATAACTTAAAAATGTTTTGCTGGAAAAGTGCCGCAGGTCAGGCAGCATCAAAGGAGCAGGAGAATCGGCGTTTCGGGCATAAGCCCTTCTTGAGGAATGAGGAGGGTGTGCCAAGCAGGCTAAGATAAAAGGTAGGGAGGAGGGACAGGGGGAGGGGCGACACCAACACCTCAATCTGCCTTCACAAAAGTTCCCCTTTCATATTTAGTTTGCAAGTCCACTCTGTCAAATGCAGTGAATTGCACTTACGTTCACAAAGAAACAGAAATTAATTTCATCCTTTGAGGATTAGATCAACGATATGCAGTCGAATGATTTGAAAATAATAAAGCATGAGTATGAATGATCAAGCTACTGGAGATTAAGTAAAGCTCATAGCCTTTTCAGGTTAAAGTTAGTGATTTTGTGGTCATAATCAGCTGAAGGTGTTGGTTTCTATTAAATAGGAAATACCTGGCAAATTGTATGAACGGTTGAAAACGTGTGACAGAAGGCCAGCTAATTTAGGAGACCGGACATCAATGATGGCCTATTCTTCTGTGTATCATCATGATTTCCAAATCTGTCCTCAGAATTTGTGGGTGGCACAGTGGTTAGCAGTGCTATCTCACAGCGCCAGAGACCGGGGTTCAATTCCCACCTCAGGTGACTGACTGTGTGGAGTTTGTATGTTCTCCCTGTGCCTGTGTGGGTTTCCTCCGACAGTCCAAAGATGTGCAGGTCAGGTGAATTGGCCGTGCTAAATTGCCCATAGTGTTAGGTAAGGGGTAAATGTGGGGGTGTGAGTGGGTTGGGCTTGATGGGCCGAAGGGCCTGTTTCCACACTGTAAGTCATCTAATCTAGTTATTTTATGTCACCAGAATGTTAAATGTCTCAAGCCTGACGCAATCAAAAACATAAAACTGAAGCAAAAAGTACAATTACTTCCAAATTGTAACTTAAATTGCTTGTAGCCTTCATGTTATATATCGATTAACACATACTTGTAGTGTCGCTTCCCGTTACTTAGCTGCTCGAATATTATCGTCATTGCTATCATATACACCTTTGACAATATGAAAGAAACAACTTCCAATTGGTTTCCACTACCATGCAGGATTCTTTTCCTCATTATCATTATAACCAAATAATCAATAAATCCACAGTGCATTAACAACCTCTTTCGGTTCTTTTTTAAGGGTAGTTAATAGGGATGGCAATGCAGGTAGGGCTGTGGGATGTTTGAGGTAAGGGATACCATTAGTGTCCCAGCTGAGTACACCTGCAGAAAGTGTATCCAATACCAGATCCTTGAAAATTGTGTTAGGGAACTGCAGCTGGAACTGGATGAACTCTGTGTCATTCTGGAGGCAGAGGCAGCTATAGATAAAAGGTACAGGTCGGTAGCTACTCGGACAGATGAAAATACTTGGGTGATTGTTAGAAGGGGTAAGAAGCAGTCAGGTTCAGGGATCCCTGTGGTTGTTCCTCTGTACAACAAATATACCGTTTTGGATACTGTTCAAGAGGGTTAGGTTTTAGCAAGCATAAGTCAAGGACTACAGATGTCTGGCACAGAGTCTGTCCCTGCTGCTCAGGAATGAAGGGGGGTGGAGAGGAATAGACCATCAGTCATAGAGGACTCCATAGTTGGCAGATAGATTGGAGATTCCATGGGAACGAGAGAGACTCTTAGTTGGTGTATTCCCTCCCATGTGCCAGGGTCCGTGATGTCTTGGATTATGTTTTGGGGGAGGGGGAGGGGGAGCATCCCAAGTCGTGCTCCACATAGGCACAAATGACATAGATAAGAAAAGGGATGGGGATGTAAGGCAGAAATTCAGAGACCAAGGGTGGAAGCTTAGAGCTAGAACAAACAGAGTTGTTATCTCTGGTTTCTCAACTGTCCCACGTGCCAAAGAAGCGAGGAAGAGGGAGAGCAGTTGAGCACGAGGCTACAGGGATGGTACAGGAGGGAGGGTTTCAGATGCCTGGATAACAGGAGGCCATTCTCGGGTAGATAGGACCTCTGCAAACGGGACAGTCTATACATGAACCAGAGGGATACCAATATCCTGGAGGAGAGGATTTGCTGTTGTTCATTGCAAAGGTTTACACTAACTTTGCCCACAATAGGAGTAAGGTTGTTTGTCATTTTTATACATGATCCAGATGAGAACGTAGAAGAATGGGTCAATTTATTTGTGGATGACACTAAATTCAGTGGAATTGTGGATAGTGCGGTAGGATGGTGCAGTTTACAGAGGGATGTAGATGAGCTGCAGAGCTGTGTTCAAAGTGGGAAATGGAGTTTAATGCAGATAAGTGTAAGATGAATCACTTTGGAAGGAGTAACAGGAATACAGAGTACTGTGTTAATGATAAGATTCTGGATAGTGTGGATGCGCAGAGAGATCTTGGTGTTAATGTGCATAGCTCCCTGAAAGTTGCCACCCAGGTTGATAGGATTGTGAAGAAATCATAGCTTTTGTTGGTCGAGGGATTAAGTTTTGGAGCCATGAGGTCATGTTGCCACTGTATAAAACTCTGGTGTGGCCGAACTTGGAGTGTTGCCTACAGTTCTTTTCGCTGCATTATAGGAAGGATGTGGAAAATTTGGAAGGGGTTCATTGGAGATTTACCATAATGTTGCCTGGTACAGAGGGGATGATCTTATGAGAAAAGGCGGAGGGTCTTGAAGCTGTTTTCATTGGAGAGAAGAAAATTAAGAGGCGACTTAATAGAGACCTACAAGATTATCAGAGGATTAGATTGGTTGGATAATGAGAGCCTTTTGCCTCAGGTGGCGGCTGGCATGAGTTTTAGATTCAGGGGTGATAGATATAGGACTGATGTCAGTGATAGTTTCTTTAGTCAGAGAGTGGTAAGGAATGCCGTGCCTGAAACAGTCGTAGACTCATTAACATTAAGGGCATGTAAATGGATAAGCATATGGATGATAATGATAGTGTAGGTTAGGTAGACTTTCGATAGTATTCACAGATCGGTGCAACAGCGATGGCCGAACGGCCTGTATTACGCTGTAAGTTTTAGATTAAGGGGTGATAGATATAGGACTGATGTCAGTGACAGTTTCTGTAGCCAGAGAGTAGTAAGGAATATCGTGCCTGCAACAGTCGTAGACTCATTAACATTAAGGGCATGTAAATGGATAAGCATATAGATGATAATGATAGTGTAGGTTAGGTAGACTTTCGATAGTATTCACAGATCGGTGCAACAGCGATGGCCGAACGGCCTGTATTACGCTGTAAGTTTTAGATTAAGGGGTGATAGATATAGGACTGATATCAGTGATGGTTTCTTTAGCCAGAGAGTAGTAAGGAATACCGTGCCTGCAACAGTCGTAGACTCATTAACATTAAGGGCATGTAAATGGATAAGCATATAGATGATAATGATAGTGTAGGTTAGGTAGACTTTCGATAGTATTCACAGATCGGTGCAACAGCGATGGCCGAACATCCTGTATTACGCTGTAAGTTTCTATGTTCTATGTTCTATAAAGTAATAACCCCTCTCACACTCTGCATTACTGTCACCACACTGAACATTTCTGGCATTGCATTCCCTTTATGTTATATCTGACACAAAAGCTATTCTTAGTTGTTCCAGCTATACCTTAGCTGTTTTAAATTAATTGGAATATTTTATTGGAACAAAAAAGCAAACATTTCTAGTTACTTTCAGCAGGAAAACATCAACAAACATTAACGTAAAATGCATTACCATTAGCCATTGTTGCTATCTGGTTTTCTGTAAACAATTGCAAACATATTAAAAGAAATCAAATATTTTTTTATGACAACATTGAGTTGCGAATACAGGCTATTAATAAATCTATTCCCTTGTAATACTCATTCACGAATTGCAATGTCATCTTTATAAAATGTCACTAACTTTATATGTTGGACCTCAATATTTCAAACAACAGAATTGTGATGTTTTGTCCGATGGCCTGAACTCCCAACTATTGATATTTGAACATTTGTAACTCAATGGGATCGAAATCCTATTTGAAAGATTTATGAAGAGTGAAGCCCATGATGCTTACCTAATTCTTTTACATTTTCCTTCAAATCTTTTAGTTCTGGAAGAGTCGAAGCAAGCATGTCAACACATCCATTTTCATAGACACAATCTGATTGCCATTCAATCCTGAGACATCAGACAGCTACCCAAAGCACAAATATATCTCGGCATCCATACAGCAGACGTAAATATACTTCTCAAAAGAACTGGAATTCACTGACACTCATACTGCCGGAGAAAACTTTTGAAAGAAATTTTGATTAAAAGAAATTCCAATTTTACCGTAAAGACATGATAGAGATGCCAACTTTGGAGTTGTGTGTAAGAACATTGGAAGAAGATTATCATGACGCCAGTGGAATATATTGAGCTGCATTCTCATTCGCAAACCTCGGCAGATGCTGGGTTACGGTCATAATAGTTGGTTCCACAGCTGCTTTGCAAAAATGGGGGATACAAACAGAGTATGTCAAGCTTATGGACCAACTGAGAATGATCGCACCTTCTCGATTTTGCCCTGTGCCTAAGGATGAGTGATGCTCAGATCAAACCACCACTGGGCATTTGCCTCGAATGACAGAATAGCACTATGAGAATGTAGTAATTATCCTTTTTATCATTTAGGCAATTACAGGTATCTGAACAGATTGCTATTGGGAAATATAATGGCGTTGCCCTAAAACCTCTGGAAATAAAATCAGCTTGGGAGAATTTCATGGTTGTTTAGAAAATAGTTATTAAAAGTGAACATTTGTTCGTCATCTACCTCTGCATTTGACTGAGTGAACTTCTTGATCTTTGAGTGTTCAGTTAGCATTTAACCATATTACTGTGGTATTGGATTTACATGTGGCCCAGAGCAGGTATGAACAACAGTTTCCCATATTTGAAGGACTTCAGTAAATATTTTGACTCATTTTGTCTGGAATTACGATTTTTCTTATATGGTTTCCTATAAGTGAGAGTGCATTTCTGTTCAATACTTACCAGTTTAAGTTTTGTAGCAATTTCACAAGGAAGTAATCCGAATTATGCATTCCACACATTCAATCTGATTTAGTAATAATTAGTTTGAGTTGATGCTGATTCATGCATCTATAATGAACGCACATTTGGGGCAAATTCTCAATAAGATCACATCTCACGGTTTTTTCTGTATTGGAATTTTCTAGACTATCACACATTCACATAGTTTCACTGAACCAGCCTTTAATTTGATCAGCAAGGTACTACTTACAAAAACTAAAATATTAAGTTATGCTTTAAAAACCCGTAAACGTTGTTGTGACAATTGATATCAGCTTCCACCACCTTTTGCCTTTCTGCTATCGTGAGGACCAAATGCAATTGTTTGTAACATTACTTCTGGACTGTGTTATCCCATCACAAACTGAAAATAGTCCATGTTAGGTCATAGCTCTGTTACTTCTCTGCTGAAGCTTGCTGCAAATACTTCAACTGTATCTTTGAAATGAAACACTAGGAAACGTCAAAATCAGATATGGAAGGGCAAAAATCTTCCACCTGCTCTGATCGTTGTTAGATTGATTTTATTTATCATCATTACCTGTATTCTATTACTTGGGATGAATGCAGCTCTCAGCTGCACTTTCTCAGTGTTAGCATTTCATTTCAATGAAGTCCAGCTGTTGCAATTGTCCAGAAGGCCCAGTCTGAACAATTGTGCTCCCGCACCCCCTTTGTTTCACCTGCCCATTATTTTACTGTTTGTGAAAGTTTTGTCTATACTCAAATTTGCATACCCTTGATTAATTGTTCTTCAAAAACTAGTACTGAGTCACTGCATTTAATCACTGCACACCCCTAGTGTAGTGCATCAACACTCCTTTGAGAAATGCACGTCAAGAATTTGGCACAGGAAAAATCATGGACAATTAAGTTACTTCGTGCTCAGAATGCTGAAGTGTCTTTTTTTGCACATTTCAGGTTGCGCTGCACTCGGCCTCTTGTAGGCACAGGTTTCAAATTTGCTGTCGAATATAATGTTTGATGAAGATGTTTGTGGATCATCTGTATACAAGGTATCGTTAAATATAGTTGGGTAGTGAGTGAAGGATTACAATCTCAATGTAAAAATAACTAGTCAATTCAGGATAGTTTCCATTTCTAACAGTGGCTAACAAAAGTCCAAAAGTAAAAAAAAATTGAAAGGTGCCCTGAGTATAAAAGTAAGATCATGCCATGTCATAAGGCGATTGAAGCACGTCAAACACATAATTTAAACCATATACATATAAAATGGGAATTCGAGGAGAAAATGAGGACTGCAGATGCTGGAGGTAAGACTCGAGAGTGTAGTGCTGGAAAAGCACAGCAGGTCAGCAAGCATCCGAGGAGCTGGAGAAATTGATGTTTCGGGCATGAGCCCTACATCAGAAATGAGGCTTGTGGGCTGGGAGTTGGCAGATACATGGGAGGAGGGATATGGTTTGTTGGGCAGGTGGGTGAGAATGCGATAATTATGGGAATTCTAAACAGGTTATAATGTTAGACTTCTAGATTTAGCACACAGTCATTTGTAAAATTACTGCACAATATCAAGTGGCATGCAAAAAAAAACACATTCGCAGCCGTGATTTATTTATACGGAATGCCAACAGAAACTTTCCTGGATTAATTTGAAGATTAAACAAGGGAAAATATGACATGGCAAGAATATTTTTTAAAACTATTTTGTTGAAATGTCACATAAGGAGATTGAAATCTGGAAGCAAGAAAGAGGATATTTTACCAATCTAAGACTAGCACCAAATTTGGTAAACTAAACACTGTTGTGGACAAATCAGACAATACACCAGTGACATTTCCTTCTAGACTCAGTGCAAGAGCAAGTTACTTCAAAAATAAAAGAAACACCACAAAAGCATTAGCCCCTGGGTTAACATTAAAACACACTTAATCTTATGTTTTGTATCGCCTGGATAACATCCATAAATGCCAGGACAAGGCCCACAGAAGGATTTGTTCTTTCTTTGTTCGAGTAAATAGACAGAAGCCAACATTACCCTTCAAGTGGACATCTTCAGAGAACTTCCAGCCTGCCTGATGAAATTGCTAAATGAATCTTCGATTATATTATGCATCTTCCGGTTTATATCACTATCTTCCAGAAATTATCAATCACACGCTTTATTTTTCAAAAAGGCTTAGAATTTGTAACAGTATCGTCCCTGAAACCTTTCTTAATTGTACATGCATGTGTCAGTGTATGAGTGTTGGAGGTAGCATTCAGGTTTTCTCTGTTCATTTTCGTTTAATGTCCAAAAGTCTGTCAATCTAGTTTTTCGTGCTTACATACTCAGGGGCTGAAAATTAATAAATACTCTGTTCTTATCTTATAAATAGACTGATCACGAGGAGATTGGAAAAATTTGTTACAGTTCCAAACGCTGACAATAACGTTTGTGCACTATCAACCTTTCAATAATGATCATGGATCAATGCAGTTCAGACTTTTTAAAAATTCATTCACGAGATGAGATCTTCACTAGAAAGGCCAGTGTTTATTGCTTATGATTAATTGCCCATAAGGCTGGAGGTACATGTAGGTCAGATCAGGTTAGGATAACAGTTTATTTCTCTAAAAGACATAAGTAAACCGGAGGGTATTTTGTTTCTGACAGTCAAAAATTGATTCATGGTCATCATTTGACTCTTAAATGCATCTTTTATTAAATACAAATTCCACCATCTGTCACAGCAGGATTCAAAATCGGATCCGCGGAGTATCATCTGCCATCTCATTGCAAAGGTGACTTATTAGATTCCATCTCTGCAGTCAGTATATGAGTTCTATTTCCAATCCTATGCCTTGGAATGTGTAATTTTCACATTTCCTTTTTTTTTAAATCGGGTCTGAAACGTCAAGTTTACTGTTAGATTGTGTTCTGCTTTTCTTTTTATGTATTTGACAGTTTAGCATTTTCTCCGTTATATCTTTCACTGTATATTTTGACTGTTTCACCTCAATACCAAAGCCTCAGGCTATAGATTTCAATTCATTGATATAATCACTACTCCACGTCCTCCACATTAAACCCAATTATCTATGCTGGGATTTGCTTATTTCCATCATTTCCATATAATTAATTATTTGTCGGGGAAGTGTAGGGTGGGGCGGGGGGATGTTGGAGGTGTGGTGTGTATGGTGGTGAGCCGTGATATATATGGCCTCATTAAATAGTCCAAAATAATTGAGACCTCACCACAGGCGCCTGTGGCATTCTGCTTCTGAGACCGCTTCAACATCAATGTTATCCAAGAGATTCTCTGTTTTCTAGTAGGTTGTTAATCACATCTTCAGACCAATGCATCACCATTGGATTTCACTTTGTGCAGTCAGCAGGAAAGGCGAATCTTACCAATCGTGTTTGGAAATCTAACATTTATGTATTGTTAAACCATTACCTAATGGAATTTTAATTTCTCAAGTAACATCATTATATTTACTGAACAACATCTCTGTACTTTTCTCATCTTCACTCTCTCGAGTCGTGTTATGATTTTCCAAATATGCACCTACTTTCTCGTTATGAATTAGTTCTTACATGCATGCGCTAACATGTGCTACACAGTCTGCATTGTGGATTCCTTTATTTTTATTTTTCTTATATCCCAACTTAACCTCTGGTTTACTGTTTGATTTCTAGTCATTTAACTTGCCATTTCTTTAATTTGAAAGTGACACATCTAAACCATTTCCATAATCAACTGTTTGATTCCAAAGGTGCACAAAATGGGTATGAGCGACTAAGCCACTTGTGAGTAAAGAAAACATCTAAGCACTGTTCAGAGCACCTGCCAGCACTTTCTCGAGGAAGCCTTGGGGATCTTGTTGCCATAATCAGCTGAATGTGCTGCTTCCATTTGACAGAAAATACCTCGTAAATTGTATGCACTGTTAATGGCTGATTCAAGTCTAACATTTGTGTGACAACAGTTTGACCATAAGCTAATTAATTTTCGATAATAAACAGCAATGCCTACCTAATCTTTTCCGTCTCATCAGGATGTTCAAATTCTATCTTCAGTTCTTTCATGTCGCCACGAGGCATCCAAATAAGTGTCTCAAACCCAACACGTTAAAATAAAAGAATAAAGCTATAACAAATCGGATAATTACTTGCAAATTATACGTGAAAGTGCTTATAGCAATGATATTAAGTTGCACATGTTTGTTGCGCATTTTCCAAATTGTTGGTTGCTATTATGTACTAAGCCAGTCCACTCAAAAGGTTCTTAAGCAGGCAGCCCAGTCTATAACTTTGCAACATGTTTCGGTAAGTGTACAATGAAAATTACCCCGATAATGTTAGCGAGATTGACTACCAGGTTTAAAACTGACAAAAAAATGTATTCACAAAATTGAACAATGAAGCACGAAGAACAGAATAAGGAACTCCTGTGGAACTCATTCTATTCAAACGAGACTTGAGTCTGCTGTTCGCAATATACTCAGCAGTCTCAATAAGCAAATCCCCATTAAAGACTGCATTAACTTAGAAATGTAAGTTGGTTGTCCCACATTTTTGACACAGTCATCCAACCGTGGGATTGGATAGGCATCTGTCTTTGTAATGATGTTGACTTTGCGATAGTCCACACATTACCATTGGGTACCATCTGTCTTTGGCACCATGACTTTAGGTGAGCTCCAGCCATTGTAACTCACTTCAATTATGCCATCTTGGAGCATGCACTCTCTCTCCTTCTGAACCTGTGCCAACTTTAGAGGGATATGCCTATGAGGATGTTGCTTTATTGGAACAGCATCGCCGATCTCTACATCATGTACAATTAGGTTAGTACTTCCCAGTTTATTTCCACATATCTCCCCATGTTATTTCAATAACTCTTTCAGGTCATTTCGATTTTCTTGTGGAAGGTAATTCAATAACTCAATCCAATCTTTGAGAACTTCTTCATTGTCCAATTTGATTTGAGGAATGCCCAATTCAGAATCCTCTGAACTTGATTCTTCCTTCTGTGCTGTATTCCTTAATACCTTCATCTCTTGCTTTCCTTCCTTATTAAAATACCTTTTCAGCATATTCCCATGACACACTCCGTGAGATTTCTTCCTGTCCTTATCAAGTAGTTCACCTCACTCAATTTCTTCTTAATTTAATATGGTCCACTAAACTTTGCTTTTAAAAGCTCATCTGTCACTGGAATCAACCTTATCCCCAGTTGAAAAATTGCAAAGTCAACACCATTACAAAGACAGATGCCTATCAATTTGTGATTTCTTATCCGCTTCCTGTGTCATCGTATGCTGTGATACTTTAAAATGCCGTCTAGCCACCCCATCAGCTCTATTTAATCGTTTTCTGAAATGTATCATATAGTCAAAATGAGTGGTCTCTGAATTCTGACTTAATAATTTCAACTTAATCAATTTTAAGTGTCCTCTTATTTCATGCCCCAAAATTAATTCAGATGGACTAAATTTAGTCGATTCATTCGGTGCATCTCTGATTGCAAAAGGTACAAACGGAACTCCCTTATCCCAATCATCTAGATAATCCTGACCATAAGCCCGCAACATGGTGGTTCGTGTTTTATGCCATCTCTCTAGAGCTCCCTGCGATTCTGGATGATACGCAATAGATTTGAATTGTCTTATTCCCAAGTTATCCATAACCTTCTTGAATAGTTTAGATATGAAGTTTGATCTTTGATCTGCCTGGTTCTCTATTGGCAGCCCATATCTAGGAAATAAAATTTAAGCAATTATTCTCCAATCTTTTCATTGCAAAGTTGCATAATGGGCTGGTCTCTGGACATCTAGTCGACACATCCATTATCGTTAATAAATACATATTCCCACTTTTTTCTTGAGGTAGGGAACCTATGCAATCAACCAAAACTCTTGTGAAAGGTTCCTCAAATGCTGTAATAGATCTTAAAGGTGTGGCTTTTATTACTGCCTGTGGTTTTCAAATTAGCTGACATGTAATCCAACTGCATCTTTGTGTACTCCAGGCCAGTAAAAATGTATTTTCGCCTGTGTTTTCCTCAAACCCAAAATGCCCTCCAAATGGTAGCTCATGCGCCACTCGCGGCACATCATTTCTATACTCTACTGGCAAAACAAGTTGATGAACCTCAGCCCATTTCTCATTTGCTTGAAAGTATGATTGTCTCCATTTCCTCATTAAGACATCACTTGTTTAGTAATAACACAGGAGTACATCTACTTTCCGTCTCTGTTAATGCCCTTTGAAATAAAAGTTCAAAGCTCTCATTTTTTTGCTGTAATTCAATCAGTCAAGCAGAGCCAAAAATGTTTGTTCGGTTCCCTATTTGTTTCTTCTCTTTTCCACTTATCTGGTCAAAAAAGGTCTCGGACAATATTATGTAGCTTCCTTATTTGTGCCTTTTGATCCATCCTGCTTCAGCTTGTGCCTCTGTGATCTTGTGACCACACAATGAGGAAAAATTCCTGTGTAAATATTCTCCATGTCTTCAGTTGTCTGTGTCTCAACTGACTTTTCAACTTGAGTAGGCAGCACACCTACTGGTGAATCAGCTATATCATTTTCAAGAAAAACTTAATTCCTGGAGCTGAGAGTTTGTCCAGCACTCCTACCACAAATTCTCCACTCTTCTCCGGACTTTCTCGCCTCACTTTACATAATCGAGCACTTTTTGGCTCACCATGAATTCCTGTTACCAGTACCATTTCTGTCAATAGTTCCTCAGGAGCACATATTCCGTCATCCTTCAGCATTACCGACTAAGAGGATCCTATGTCCATTAATATTGTAAACTCCTTATCTACCCCTCCTGGCCTATGTGAATCAAATTTACACTTGCATGTAATTTTTAAGCAGATCTGGCACTTCCTCCTTAATCAACCTATGAACATTTTGTACACTCTGAAGCAGTTGTCTAACTACCCTTGTGCTTTTTATTAATAGTCCAGCAAAACTTCCAGGCGTGTTTGTTTTTACTATATCTGGCTTTCTCCAAGCCCACCAACGCTTTGATTTCGTGTGGCCCACTTTATTGTAATGAAAACACCGGAGCTTTTTAACTTCTTTGCCAGACTCAACAGCTTTTTTTACCCTGTAGTAAGTTATCCTTATGATCTTCACTGAGATCTACCTTTCCTTTGCCACGTGACGATTTCTCTTTGCCCCAATTTCTATCTCTCATGGCCTGAAATTGATTCTGCAAGCCAAACCGAGTTTTATGGACCAGCTGATAATCATCAGCCATTTTAACTGCTAACCTTGCTGTTTTAACTCGCTGCTCTTTCACATGTGTTTGCATTAATTCAGGCAGTGAATTTTTGAATTCCTCCAAAATAATGACTTATCTAAGGGCAACATAGGTTTGCTCGATTTTTAAAGCTCTTATCCATTGATCAAAAATACTCTGATCCTTTCAAACTCGACCAGAGTCCCTCATCAGATTCCGAAAACGTTGTCTATAGACTTTTGGTAGAAGCTCATATGCACTTAAAATGTTTTTTTTTCACCTCCTCATACTCCCCAGATACCTCCTCTGATGCTGATGCGAATATCTCACCAGCCCTACCTACAAGTTTCGTTTGGATCAACAAAACCCACATTGCCACTGGCCACTGCATTCGTTTAGCCACGTTTTCTAATAAGATGAAAAAGGCTTCCACATCCTTCTCACCAAATTTAGGCAATGATTGAACATACTGAAACAATTTCTCACTGGGCTTCTAAAACCATTGGCTTCCTCATCCTCCCTCTCTTCCTCACTACGCCTACTCTCGGCCTTTATCTCCAGCCTTCAAAGCTGCGTTTCCTTTTTACGTGTCGGTTTTTGACGTTCAAAAAATCTCTCTTTCTTTCTCTGCGTTCTCTTTTTCCCCTCTTCTGCTTTTAATCGTACTCAAACTATTTCATTTCTGCTGCCCTTTCTTTATCTCTTGCTTCTAACTCAAGCTGTTTCATTTGCAATTGAATTCTTGCCATCGCTATAGATTCTGATAGTTTCTCTAGCAAGTTTAAATGCTGAGCTCCTCCTGTAATTATCTCTCCTTTCCTCACAGAAGCAGACAGTTCCAATTCCATCTTCTCAGCTAATTTCTGCAGCTTAGTCTTATTCACTTTTTGCATAATTTCCAAAGTCACCACAACAACATCTAGAAAACTGAAAGAGCCATTAATATCCCAAGCTTTGTCTACTCAACCAAACCAACACCCGAAATGCAGACACTAGCACCTACCATTTGCTGCTTAAAATCCCACAAATAACCTCCAATCTGTTATGGACTAGGCCAGTCCACTCAAAAGGTTCTTAAGCAGGCAGCCCAGTCTATAACTTTGCAACATGTTTCGGTAAGTGTATAATGAAAATTACCCAGATTATGTTAGCGAGGTTGACTACCAGGTTTAAACCAGACAAAAAATGTATTCACAAAATTGAACAATGAAACATGAAGTACAGAATAAGGAACCCCTGCAGAACTCATTCTATCCAAACAAGACTTAAGTATGCCGTATGCAATATACTCAGAAGTCTCAATAAGCGAATCCCCATTAAAGACTGTATTAAAAAGGATCAGATACTAACAGGTTGAAGATAGAACGGAGAGAAGAGAGAGTTTCCACGCAGGTCACGGTGGAAATCTCAACTAGTACTGGACTAAATTAAACTGCTGAGCTCAGCTAAATAGCTGACCCTTTCATTCTAGGTTCTGGATCAGTGGTGCTGGAAGAGCACAGCAATTCAGGCAGCATCCGACGAGCAGCAAAATCGACGTTTCGGGCGAAACGTCGATTTTCCTGCTCGTCGGATGCTGCCTGAATTGCTGTGCTCTTCCAGCACCAATGATCCAGAATCTGGTTTCCAGCATCTGCAGTCATTGTTTTTACCTTTCATTCTACAGGCTACTTCTAAAACATGACCACTGCATTCACAAAATTGAACAATGAAACACGAAGAACAGAATAAGGAACCCCTGCGGAACTCAGTCAATCCAAACATGGCTTAAGTATGCTGTTATGAATATACACAACAGTGCCAATAAGCAAACCCCCTTTAAACACAGTACAAAAAAAGCATCAGATGTTTACAGGTTGAAGTTAGAAGAGAGAGTTTCCACACAGCTCACTGTTGTATTCCCGACCAGTATTGGACTGAATTAAACTACTCAACTCAGCTAGAGAGCTGACCATTCCCCTTTCACTCTACATGTCACTTCCATAATATGACCACTTTGGCCTGAAGTCTCATTCGTCTACATAATAACAAAAAGGCCTCTCAATACCCTTTAATCTCTGTACCAAACCAGTCTGAGCAGAGATGGCCTGGTCTTTCACCCCTTTGAAAATAATCAAGGACAGAGTATCATTGAGCCAAGTAAAAGCTTTTCGAAAAAAGAAGGGCTAGCTTTGTGATATTGCTTAAATGTTCTCAGCATTATGGTCATTAATATTGTCAATAACAAACAAAAAAAAGGAAAATACAAAGCAACATTTTGCCTTCCCAACTTTGCTGGATCATTTACCTTATCATCAGTACAACAAAAACAATCAATTACTGCAGCAATACATTAACAAATTCTAAGCACAAATAATATAGCAATTTAACCATATTCTCCATGATCGTCATTGCACATCACATTCGCAGCATGTCATTTCCATTATAAATAATCTGTCCTAATAGCTGCTGCAATTTGCTCCCGCAATGTCTTTCCTGTTTCACATTCACGGGGATATTACATTAGAATATCTAAAGAACACTGCAAGAGATTGTGAGGTCTCTGCTTCCCTTGCAAATTCCTAGCTATTTCTAGCAATAAAGCTTTCGCAAACATTAATGTTCAATATATTACATCATCCTTTATTACTATCTTGTTTTCTACAATCAATTAGGGGTCTATTAAGAAAATGTTAATAAGTATTTTTAAGCCAATAGGGATTTGAAAGTGCAGAACCCAATTTAATCCTTATTCTTGTATGGCTTGAATAATCATTCAATCATGTAGTGAAATGTTGCCTATGGAAAATGTGAGCACTTAATGTTTTTAACATCAATATTCAAAGACCAGAATAGTGATATTTTATTTAATGCCCAATCTTCGAACTGTTGATATTTGGATATTAGTAATTTGATGTCACTGGTAGCCCTATTGGAAAGATTTGTGAAGAGCGAATCTCACCCTACTGACCTAATTCTTTTACACTTTTCTTGCAAGTATCCAGTCCTACGTTTATGTAAACAAGACTGCAAGACACTGAACTTCACAGAGACATTTTAAAACCAGAGTGTTGCACAAACCAAAAAATGCATGAGAGTCCATAGAATAGGCATGGCTAATAATATCATTTCAATTGAAGTAGGACTCACGGATATACTTAATGTAGGAGGAAACTTTACAAATAAGGAGTGATTTATAAATGAAATTCCAGTGTTAATATAATCTGATTGCAATCGCTTTGAGACAGTTATTTAATACAGAAAGTTGTTTATAAATACCAGGTAGGAAGATTGTCATGATGCCAGAGGCACATCGAGTTGCAGTCTCATTAGAAAAATCTCGTCAGCTGTTGGATTTGCATTTAACTCAGTTGGTTCAACATTTGAATCGTCATGTTCAGAGAAATAATCAGAGTGCGTTCAATTCTTCTACCACTGTGGTCACCATGAAAATCCCACCTCATCGACCTTGCTCCATACCAGAGGTTGGGCGATGCTTAGATTAAATCAACATTGGTTATCTTTTTTCTAATGACAGAGCAGCCCTGTCCCTTCTAGTTTGCACAATTCAAAGGATCCAGATAGATTTTTATTCAGGTAGCAAATGGTGCTGCCGTGAAATGGCTGAAAATAAGTTTGGCGAGAGAGCATGTTGATTGTTATTTTGAAAATGTTTGTTAAACTTCAGCATTTATTAGCCATGCATAACTGCACTTGACTGAGTAAGCTGCTTAACCTTTTAGAGATCAGTTGATACTCAATAACACTACTTTGATATTGGAGTCACAGTGCAGGTAAGGGTGACAGACTTTCATATTTTAAGAATATTAATAATCATTACGCTTTTCTTATTCTTCCAGAAGCAAGTGATAGATTTCGTGACCCATGTTTCGAAGATTAATTTCTTTTTGGTAATTTTTGATGCCCGTGCTGACCTTACGATTGTGCTACAGTAAGTGATTGAAATCTAGAAGCAAGAAAGCAGGATTCGTTTTGCCCATCTGAGAGAAACACCAATTTTGTTAACCTGACCAATGTCATGAGGAGCCTGACAGTGCATTGATGATATTTGTCGCTTTGAATCTTTTACTTTAAAAACATACAGTAGAAAAAAATAAACACTAAAATATATTTGCAGCTGGAATAGCATTAAACAATTATTAGCCTAGTGTTTTGTCCCATATCGATTCGTGCCTCGGACAACTCTTTGCGTGGAGTTTGCACATTCTCCCCGTGTCTGCGTGTGTTTCCTCCGGGTGCTCCGGTTTCCTGCCACAGTCCAAAGATGTGCAGGTCATTGAATTGGCCATGCCAAATTGTCCATAGTGTTAGGTGCATTAGTCAGAGGGAAATGTGTCTGGGTGGGTTACTCTTCGGAGGATCGGTATTGGGCCGAAGGGCCTGTTTCCAGACTGTAGGGAATCTAAAAAAAACTGTCAGGACAACAATCACTGAAGAGTGTAGGCTTAATTTGTAAGTGAGCACAAAATAATATTACCCCTTCAAGTGGACCGTTTTAGAAGCATTCCATGGTAAAATCATTAATTCATTCTTCATTTACGCAATACCTCTTCTGGCCTGTAAAATTATACTTCAACATCATCTGTTAAATGTTTTTAGGCTGAGAATTTGTAATTCCTTGATTATGTTTAAATAGGTTAGCGTTCAGTTTTGGGCTATCGAATAGTTTTGTGCAATGCCCAAAATTCGGTGGCTGTAGAATTTCGTGTTTACATACTTAGGGGCTGCAAGTCAACACATACTCTATTCATATCCTCGAGAGCCACTGACGGCAAGATGGTTGGAAATGCAGTTTACAGCTCAAGTCAAACTAACCACAAACCCTGTGCAATCATCAATCATTCATTAGTTATCATGGGTCAATACAGTTCCGATGAGTAGATATCCAAAATCTCTAAGAACTAATAGATTTCAAAATCGTACTGATTCTCTCAGGCACTTTCACACTGCTAGTAATAATGCTTTTTTCTGGCTTCTGCTTATTTTGGACAGTGATTATATTGCAGATGCACTCATGTCATAGGCTTTGAAGTGCTTATATGTAAAATATTAACAGTCGTTGTAATCAACAGAGATTGTAGACAGTGGATTTCCACAAAAAGTCATTCGTCAGTACTGACGGATAACACAAGAGGATCTTCACTTGCAAATCTACTTACCATACGTCCGCCCTCATGCCATGATTTATAATGGTGTTTGGACAAAATGCAAGCAGAAAATTCAGAAATGGCTGCTTATGAGCAATAATGTTTTACTGTTAAATGAATAGTTGAGGCTTAATGCAAACTATTTGCATTTTCTATTTTGGATGACTTCCATCTTTCTTGAATGCACAATTTGTCAAACACTTCAAAAAACCAGATATTTCGATCACCAATATATTAATTGAAACTGTAGAATCAGAAATCAGATACTCATTTAGCAGAGCTTTAATTTACACAACTGTGTCGTGGTCTGCAATCTGCATGCTCCCCAATATCACTGTCCGTGTCCCTGACTATCAATGCTTTTTTTGTTGTTTAGTTCTTCACTGATAATTTTCTACTCACAAAGCTATAGGTGTTTGAGCAACTAGTTTGTTTGCTCCACTCAATCTTATTGTCCTTCCTAATTGTTCCACACTCAGTCGTTTTCTTTGATCTTCAGAGCTGGAATCTAAAGAAGTCCTAATATTTTGGTCTTCTGTTTCTTTTAATACCTAAATTGCAAACTCCTTCATAAATATAATTCAATTCCAAATTTCACATTTTTTTCACTAGTTATCAGATCAACTTTATTGTCTTATTTATACTTTGACAGCTGCATTAGTTCTAAAGTATAAAAGACAGCTTATTTTGGCAAGTTTTTCTAATCATTCACATTTTCTTAATAAATTGGCCATTTCCGTCTTTCCAAAATGATTTATGGTCTATGGAAGAGAAAAGAAAACTATGTAAATGGATTCTGTTGCCTCTTTTCAACAACCCAAAGGAATTTTCTACTGATCCCTTCAGGACATGCTTTCACTCGAGCACTATTGCAATACAGTTCCTCTATTTCTGTCATTCTTAATCATTATCAGAAATACCGCTTCGCAAACCTTGGACCTTGCCGTTGAAACAAGGTTCCATTGTCATCCAAATCTCCTATTTATGCGTGATGGCCAATTGTGATTTTGGCTCACCGATATTTCTAAATTAATTCCACACATTAGTATACGTTCAAAACAACAGTATCGATTCAATGTTACCGTTCACTAAAACGTAGGTGCAAGATGCAGAAATCGGCGTCATGTCATGCAGTCATACAAGTGTTGAATTGCAATTCCTGCAAGACCCCAAATTTCATTCAATTTAACATCCGATGACACGTAGTCACTGTCTGTTCACTCAACATAGATCAGTTGCCTAACAATTTCCAATTCATCATAAAACACTGTATACCAACCTTCTGTATTAGTATTCTTCCTGATGTCCTCCAACTCTGGAAGGAGTAAGAACCAAACATTTCAGAACCCTAACTAAACTGTGTGCAAAATCAGGGTCATGCCTGATCCTGCACGATAGCACAAATATACTTGTAGTCCAATTATATTTCATTCAGTTTATCATTCAGTGTTAAAATTACTCAGTTGTCATTATTTTAATTAGTTAATAAATTCAGTCGTTTCTCATCTTTGTGTTGACACCTGGAGAAATATTTATGTTTGCAACCGACTACAGATTAGACATTGTGGAATCGTGTGCTTTGCTGTTGAGAAGAAGAAGGATTTTCATTTTATTAATGTTTTATAAACATATAATCAGAAGTTTAGTCACTTATTCGCCTTTCTCACATAATAACATGAACAATTTGTCACTTTCTCACCACATTGCACCCTAATCCTCACAGTCTTTTAATGCGCTGAACAAAACAATGTTTTACTCACTATTAGGGTGAGTATTTTAAAAACTTGTAATGGAACTGGATAACATATTTTAAAATGTATTCTATTTGACATTTTTTTATATATGCGGGAACTTTTTCGTCCAATAAATATATCTGAGAGAGAAATACCGTCATCTTTTGCGTTCAATGCCTCTTCTGAAAAGCAGCAAGTTAATAAAATTTAGCTAAGTGGTTTTCTTCATTAAAGCGGAACTCCTTCAGAAACAAAAACGCAGCTGAAATCCCTTTTTGAGGGTTACTTTCTAGACGACTGGAGGCAGACACAGTGAGAGTCATGGTATCAATGAGGAATCACAGGTCTGTATAACAGAGGTGAGATATAAATCACTGTTTACTGTAAATTGTGTACATTTAGTACTGACAACGAAAAATAAGTTAGAATTAATGTCCTTATTTTGAAGAGCTTTTAAGAACGATTGACAACATAATGATAGTATTTACTTCAATATAAAACAGAGAAACTGGGAAACTGAGATTTCTACTTTTGAAGAGGCAATGTTCAGCAGATAATGCTTATTATTTAAATAGCGTGCAAACGATTTACCATACAAACGTAGTTGTAAAGCATGCATGGATGAAGGGAGAATCACGGAATTTATAATGGAAATATTAAATTAGAAAATGAAATTTAAAGCAAATAAAGTGACCGTTTTCATGGAAGATAATTCTGATTATCTCACAGATACCACGGAGAACTTACAGCCTAATGAACGGGAGATATTGGAAGATTTAATAATAGATGAAAGAGTTGCATTTGCGAAAATAATGAGAAATAACATTCATAGATATTTGAGGTATGCTGGTTTACATCACACAGTGTTGAAGAAAGTGTCACAGCTAATGAAAAGTCTTCTATTTTTTAACCAACACAACACTGTTTACACTGGAGGAGCGGACAAGCAAAACAAATTGAGTCATGTTGGAATTCTATCATTTCAGTTTAAAAAGTCCCTGTATAGTTAAGGATGTGAGAGCAGTGCATTTCGAAAATTAAAGTAGGATTAGTTAGATTGGTATTTTGCACTGGGTACTGTAATCATCTCTTACATGGGTTCTACATTTCCAACTCTCAGAAATCCAAAACAGAAACAATTTCATGACAATTTGTTCTCAGAACAAGAGTAATACCAGATTCAATGCGATAAATCTGTTATATTCTCCACAGATCATGGTAGACCTCTTCAGATTCGCGAGCACTTTCTGTTTTAAGGTTGGACAGAGTCGTCTCGAATTTCTGAATGTTAAACAAAACTCAGGGGGAGAAAAATGTAGGTTTTGATTATTTAATTACCAGACCACATGAATGGGTATTAGATAATGGCCTGGACAGTGACAGACACATCACAAGAATGAATTTTAAAAAAAAGTGAATCTGTTGGTGTTGTTTATTTTGATTTTCATAAGACTTGCAGTAGCATCAAATGAAATAGAACGTTGAAGAAAATACAAGACATGGGTTTCAGGAACGATAATTGGATAGATTAAGAACCAGCAAGCACACACACAAAAAACCAAAATATGAGGTAAATGGTCATTTTCAGGATAGCAGAATGGGATCTACGCAATTACCAGGATCAATGACTGGGATCTGTCCATTAATAATCGCTATGAAAGAATTGTGAGTAATTGAATCACTACAAGTTTGTAGATACAGAAAAATAAGAGGCTGGGGTAGATTTAAGGTGGGTGGAAAGGAGTTTCAAGGTGTTTGGAGAGGTTAAGTGAGTTGGGGTGGATTATACACAAGGATTAGCCATGCTGAAATTCCAAGTTATCCATTTTTGTAAAAGAATGAAACATAAAACATTGTGAAAGTTGGGAGAGGTGAGGAATAACAAACAGACTCTCATGGCCATGTTAAGGAGTTCCTCGACGTTAACATGAAGGTACAATATTCAATAACGAATATATAAGTATTTTTGCACCAAGAGAAGTTGAGATTAGGAATAAGGAAGACTTGCTACTATTATATACTTTGATGGAACCATACTTTGCACATTGCGTGCACTTTTAGTCTTGTCACCGAGAGACAGATTTATTTTCTGCAGAGGAAGACCAATAAACCAATTCAACCAGTAGAAATTCCCTAAACATGGTAACATTTTCTGATTTAACAAAATATGTTCTCACCCAAATCCTTCACATTTGCTTTGGAAGCAGCGAGATCTGGTACAGTGGAAAAGAAAATCTGTAAGTGCATTCAATGCAAAAATGTATGTGATTAACATAGCACATCATTAAAACCTGATATGAAAGCATAGGCACTAAGGGATCATATGCATCAAAGGTAAAGACAATGTAAGAAAATTGGAAGGCTAACTACAGTAATCTTATTGGGCAGTGAAGGAGAGGCGAAACTCGTACAGGAGAGAGTACAGTGGATTGAAAGAGTATGTTTCATAGATAGAGAAAAAAAATCAAGTGAATTACAGGGAGTATGAATCTGAGGTACTGCGGAAATGAATCAGAGTGTGTAAGTATGTGATGAGAGTAAAAGTAATTAAAGTATAGATTAACTAAGTACAAGATTCAGCGAATGCGTTTGTGCGTTTGTGTGAGAGAGGGAGACACACAGAAAGAAGTAATGGGTGACTAATTCCACAAGCGTAGCAAGTACTTCGGTTTACTTGATACTTCACTCATCCTTACGTCTCCAATTAATTATTTCTTGCCGTGGAAACTGGAGCAACCCCTTCTGTTCAAAGCAGGTACAAAGCAGATGACCTTATCTTTCATCTCAGAATCATTCAACCAATTTTACTCTTAAACAACCTGAAATCACTAAATCAACATGCGTCTATACATACTGGTTTTGTCAAAGCAATTTTATGGCAGGATTGTTTTTGCCGGGTGTTTTTCTTTCTTTTCTCTTCAATTTGTTTTCAGATGTTGGCTTTAACTCATGTCTCAACTTTGGACTATATTTTCCTTTACCCTGCATTGCATCTACGTTTTTTTTATTCAATTATTTCAGGTTTCCAATATTTTATGAGGATTTACTTAGACTGTTAGTACAAATACAAATCCCCTGATTGAAAAAGCTGTTACAAATTTAGTTTTCCACAATTCTGTTGAAACAATATCTTTAATGTAAAAGTAATTGTCTTTCTGCAAATGCGCCTGACATTGTAATTATGACTATTATTTTTGGGACGTTATCATTATAAATGTGAAAATAACTTAGCATAATTACAAGACGCAGAATCTGTTTGATAAAAGCAGGGCGCAGCATGGGTAGGAATTCATCTGTGCTAGGACTTTATAGGCTCACCTTGTATCCCTACACATTGTAGAGTGTAAAGTAAGAAATACTGGGGTTTTCAAGAAGGCATGCTTCAAATACAAGAATAATATTCATTGTCATGTAGATTAGGCTGATCTGACTGGCAAAAATAATCTGCAAAATGATATTGTAGTGTATATTCGGACAAGCGTATATTCTCATCCCACCAGAGGCAAGGGAATTTTACTGTTCGTAATGTACAGTTAGGCATGATAACTTCATAAACATCTTGTAAGCTAGCATCTGAGAAACCATTATCATAAAAGGATAGATTTTTTCCTTGGGGTTGAGAAGCATGGCTTTAAGACAAGTGTCTTAAATTTCATAAAGGCATGAGGAAGTTGGCCAAAGTGAAGAAGGGAAATAGCACAAATGATTGTACAGGAGAGACGTTGTGGAAAACTTTGAATGCAATATCTGAATTCCACAAATCTGATTAATTTTAGGGAACAATGGCTCAAGGGAAGTAAGAAAGTGATAAAGTGGAAAAAAAATTAGGAGCATGCCAGAGAAAAATAAATACTCATGTGAATAAATGTTGGAAGGCAGAGGACCGACTGAGCTTTGCAAACCTTCAAAGACTAGGCACAAAGTGATCATGGAATGAGAAACTGTCCTGTGACATAAAATGAGCTACGAGTGTAGGCAGATAGGCAGACAGACAGACAGTCGCATGGACAGTCTGGTGGACCATTGAATGGGAGGAAGGAAGAGTGTTTTTTTTTGTTGGAGTGTATTCCATAAAATACATTTAAAAACTCAACAATGTTTCAAAATTAAATTATAAAAAATAAAGGCACTGGTAATGCTAATAAAACTAAGGTTTGACATGTCCCTTTGTATAATGGATTGCATATTTGCTACACAATAATCCGTTGAGAAATGTACAATGCAAAAATTTTAATTAGTTATCAATCGTTTAACAACGACGTCATTGAAATTAATTATTTCCTCCATTCACTTCGATAGGAATCCGTCATTTGAATATTTTGGCCTGATAGAAGAGTATATCTTACCTTGTCGAATATACTAGAGAATATTCCTGCATTTTAAGCACTTCTGCATTAAAGGCAGCCAAAGGACATGTGGGCAACTGGAAAAGCAGGTGAAGTCATAATTCGTGTTGTTAGCAAACTGTTAGCAAATTGTCTGAATGAACTATCACTGCTCGGCAATGTGCAACCTTGTTTAACGTCTTGGGAGAACCACATCATACAGATTTCCCTCTAAGTTCTGCATCATCCTGACTTGGAAGTATGTTTTTTTTCACTACACATGGGCTGGAGAACCTCGGTATTCTTTCCAAAACGAATTGTAGCTTTGTGTATTGCAAAACATTTGCAGTTAATAAAGAAACAGTGATACAATTTCGAAGTGTACTAACGAACTTCAAATAATGCTGGTCTTCCCATGGACATTCTTTTGTTAGGAGTAATGTTAGTAAAAATAGTTTTGAAAACATCAACATTAGTACGAATGTAAATACTACTGGTGATGATATTATTATACCAATAATAATAACGCACTTACTATCTTGGCATCTCTGAAGCTCATTTTCTGAGTAAGAGTAATGCATATGAATTAGTAACTCAATCCTTACAAGTTGGAGAGTCATGGTGTCATACAGCATGTAAACACTCCCTTTGGTTTAACTCGTCCATGCCGAACAAATATCCTAAATATCCCATTTGCCAGCATTAGGCCCATATGCTTGTAAACCATTCCTCTTCATACACCTTTTATTTCTTGTAATAATAATCATACGTGGCTTGTATTTAATATGCATATATTCGAAGTTTTCTTTCATTATTGCCACAATTTTCACACCTGTTGTGACTTAGAGTAGAATCCGTCCATTGTGAAATCTAGATATTTGACCCTCTGAAGAGCATCCCACCCAGACCCATCACCAACCCTGTTAATTTCCTATGATAATCTACTTAGACTGCAAATCCATGGACACAAGTTACGATGGCTAATCCACATAGCCTGCACATTTTGAACTGTACAACATTCATGCAGACACGGGGAAAATGTGAAAACTCTCAGTCACCTGAGAGTGGAATCTAACCCACATCCTTAGGACTGTGAGCGACTACCCTGCCCACACATAGCTCTGTATGAAGTGGGACTTGAGCGTGGACATTCAGCAGCAATGCAAGATCCGAGGTGATGCTGATCATTGGTCCAGAAGCTGCACTCACGTTGTAGAGACGACTGTTAAAGAGATTTTTTTCCAGTCGAAAGGCAAAGTCGATAAGGCGGTTGGGAGTGAAAATGGAATGGTGAGCCCAGTGGCAGGAATTATACCATTGGGCAGCCACAGGTCTTCTGATGTTGCTGCTACGTGGAAAGAGGACGAAATTTCAATGGTGCATAACAGGGATATATAATAACATGCAATTAATACATTGCATGTCAATTACAATAATGCTTCCCCGCTTTAAGGAAAACGTGTCTTCATCCTATAAGTATTATAAATTCATTGTGAGAGGGCAAGATTGATTTGGTCAGTTAATTTCAAATCTTGAAAACAAACATAATTAAAAAATACTGCGCACTTAGTGTGGCAATCACTTATATGTCGAATTCCTGTGGTTTAAAATTTGATTAAAATAACTCTTGCAAGTTCCTAGCATTACAATTGCCGAATTAAAGATCAGAAATCGCACGAGTACAGAATATTAGGCCCAAATGGAGAAACTGGAAGGGATGAAGTGGAGTGTTGCCTGATCAAGTCATATCATTAATCAGAATAGAAATATCCCCAAAAAGGTGGGTGACCAATAACATTGTCATGCTTTATTCAAAATAAATCGGCATTAAGAGAAGACATTCGTGGACAGAATTCTGATAAGATTGCAGTAGATTGTGTTGATGAACGTCATTTTCAGAATAAAGTACATGAAGAGATTAAAAGTGTGTGATAGATTTTGCAAGCGATTTTGTATCGAAATTGAATGGTGCAACCATTTTCTACAGATGTAAAGATGCAATCTGATTAGCAGGTGGGTGACCATTGGACAGTCATCAACAAGAAAATGAAGCAGGCTTTACACCAGCTAGAAAATTGTGGTGGCGAGAGGCATGATTACAGCAACATTGAAAGAGAGTGACAGGATGAGATAGAGAAGGTTGAATTAGCTTTAGAGTGGCCACCTTGATTATAAAGTGAGGACCTCAGCAATTCAGTTCAAGTTTGGCATGTAAAAATTGAAGTTTTAAAACCTGTAACAGAGAGTCACTCACATACCTGTGTCACGAAGATCTTCCTTTAGTTGTGCTACCGCTGGATTGAAAAATAAATGACATGGTACCACGCTGATATAGGTTTTCCAGTCATAACCATTTGGCAATGAGATAGTTTCATGTGCAAATTACTGTGTCATAATATTCGGTTGTTAAGTCTATTGTCAAACAAAACTTTTCATGCTCTTTCGGTTTTTGTGTATTGGAAGTAAAAACAAACAAACATCATTTAGTGAACATCAGCGATGGCAAATGTCGCAAAAACATGTGTGTATGATTCTGAAATCAATCACTCACTGTTTTCATCAGATTGTTTCTTTATCTCTAACAATATCAAAGACAATGAAATAATCATGAATATTCGACTATTCTGTTCGTAGTGATATGGTATATAAAATGTTTCCCGAATGCGTTCAATGGATGCAAAACATTTCACTGTTTTTACCTTTCTCACACATCTTCAACTTGTTTTCTAAATATTGAAATTGTATTATTATTATTATTATTATTACTTGATAATGCTTACAAATAACGTAATCATTCGAAATTCTCGCTCTAAGACGATTAGTATTGAAGTTCTAGGCACTTTGTTAATAGGAGAATAATATATTCCTACTTTATACTACAAGTAGTTGTTCCACAAAATATTGTTAATAGCAATACTTGAGTATCTTAATAATTAGGGATCATAAATCAAAATGTGATTAGTGAAATCATGGAAGTTTCAAAAGTATCACAGTAAGTAATAAATGAATAACAGTTAGAACATGATCAAAAATTCGTTGCAATTATGTCATCATAAGTAAACTAAACTTCTCGAGGCTATGAATCAAGACATTATGATCACGTAGCCTAAAAGTAAACTGGAGACTTTTGAACCAATCCACAGGATATGCAATGTTTGTGATGAACCATAATTATCACTTCAGGACTGCTTCTGATTGAAGTCATCAATCCGAAATATTAACAATCTGTGCTTTCTCAGATATTTCCTGACATACTAGTTTATCTATGATTTTCCTGTTTTTCTTCTGGATTTCTAATAATTGTTGCATTTGCTTATAGTCTCATTGGGAATTTGGATGTGGGGATTCAAGTGAAGAAAATCCTCTTTGATACTTTCTTTTAACTGAACATCACTCTGCATTTCAGTATAATACTATCCTATGTTTCAAGATTGTCAGCACGTTTAGCTTGCCTACTTTAGCATTCTACCACAGCAAATATAACACTGCATCAGCAATGAAAACACTTCTATTCAGACCTGTTTCTTGGAGATCATTCTTCAGCATTAATAGTTCTGAAAATAAAACATAAATTAGTCACATCTGCAAAATACCGATTCAAAGAGTTAATGGTGCAATAGTTTTTCCTTTTTTTTATTGCCATGGAGTGCATTGGTCCATTGGTCATTCATTTGCTCGACGTGCAAACGATGACATCTTCTTGAATGAATTTGCAAAAAGCCATTGGTCAATTTTGGTATACTGGATTTTAAAATGTAAAACTGTCTAACTATATTTAAAAATTGAAATTGAATCGCAACATGCAAATACATCCAATTGTTCAACTGTGCACTTTTCGTGTAAGATCTCATTAATGATTCGATTTGTATTTATCTGCATGGAACTTTGACTCCTAAAGGCTTAACTTGCTGAGCTTCCCCGACTCTCAATTGCATGGCTTTAACAGCAATTGTGTGGCATTCATTCCTTGCTGTTGCAATGTTGTACAAATCACTGTAATGATCAAACACAGATGTTGACCTGGATAAAAGCAAATTACTGCGGATGCTGGAATCTGAAACCAAAAGAGAAAATGCTGGAAAATCTCAGCAGGTCTGGCAGCATCTGTAAGGAGAGAAAAGAGACGATGTTTCGAGTCTAACTGACCCTTTGTCAAAAGGTCAAAAAGATTTTTACCTATTTGTTTCTAAGTAATCCAGCCAAATGCAAATAGAATCGAATCTTCAACAGGCAGTTTCTTTTATGCCTGGTAATGCATAAAAAACAAAAAGAATATAATTGTTTCATCCAGTACAGAAGTGTGTGGAGCTATTTGGTTAGTAGTGGCATAAGAGTGCTTTATTTTACAAACTTTCCCATGAAGGTTTATTCCAATTCTTTCCAAATTTTCAACCGACTGGTTCCATACAAGTGTTGAAGATTTATAAAAATGCTCAAAGTTCTCTCTATTCTGTTTTGTGTGTCATCATCTTGGATTTTATTTGCATAGCCTAATGTCATTTTCTTCTGCTAGGTTTCATCAATATTATGAACAATTTTCGTATTCTACCAAATGATTATATTACTATCCTTACGATAAGAAATTTTTGAACTGGAATGACTTGGGTTCCTTGCTTGAGCAATGTTTTTCCACCCTAGAATCATTATCACAAACATCACAAAGTCGTTCCGAAGAAAAGTTACACCAGGCTCGAAATACCAACACTGTTTCTCTCACCACTGATACTGCCAAGCCTGATGGGTCCCTCTGCATCTTCAATATCCTTCTTTAATATTTACCATTGATTCACAATGCCAAAGGACGTTTATGCCATATAACCCATAATTCTAACTGTGTTGTAACTACTACTCCATCGACACCATAATATTCAGTGGTACCGCCCTGAAAAACATTGGCAATTCATATTTATTTACAACCTTTCCGTGCACTGTAAGAGCACATTCCAATCGGATAGAAAATTTCATCTACTATATTTCTGCACAATACAAGATGATTCACATTCGATTGCATTGTTTGCTGTTTCAAGAACTCAATAGATTGGCAAATAAAACTGCAACTATCTTGGCAAATATTCACATAAATTATGTCAAGGGTAGATTAGATTGGAGATGACGTCTCATCAATCTATAAACAACATGACTTTTGGATCATGGCATTGAAAGCCATATCAAGTTCCAATTTTGGTTCCTGGAAGGAAAGAATTAGAAGCCAGAAAATTTACTTTGTTAGGACAGAAATCAAAATTGTACTTACATTAATACGGTAGAATCGACAAAATGATTTTCTATTCCAAAAAATACCATTTATGAAGACGTACAAATTGTATAAAGGAATGAAACGAAAAGTAAGAGACGGAAATGATTACATAAGTGAAAATGTTCGTTATCTTTTTTTTAAACTAAAGAACAAATGGTGACCAAATCAGAAGGTTTTAAAACTATGCAAGTTTGATAATATAGATGTGGAGATGACAGTTCGTATTCTGAGAGTTCAGCCTAAAATCAACTCAGTCTGTGTATTCACAAATTGGTCTTATAGATAATTCCCAAGAAGTACGTTTCCACTGGTAGTGACTCAGATATGATGCTCGTTATCACAAGCATTGTGAAGAAAGCAGTTTCAACAACAATATCTCAATAAAGCTATTATGTGGAAAGGAATACAAATGATGAATCCCAGGGCGAAAATCATTTGGAGCATGATATCATGTGAAAAATTAATGATTCTTAAATCATCTGTGCCAAGTCTAAAGCAGAATTCAGTATTTGGCTATTGGTGGAAGAACAAAATCATCTCAGTCGTATCTGGACAATTGCTAAGTTGGTGATTGATACAAAGATTGTTCGAGTTGCAGATAGCACTGAACAATCGAGGAGGCTGCACAAGGAATACTCCAGCCTGGTCAAGGAAGTGGCAGACTTCAAATACTGACGGAAAGAGTGACGTTGTGCACTTTGGTCTGAAGAATTCAGGCACAGACTCTGTTCTAGATAGGGAAAGGCGACAGATATTGGAAGCACAACGGAACTTTGAAATCCTATCTCATGATAATCTTAAAATCGTAATATAGTTTCAGTTAGCAATTAAGAAGGCAACTAAAATGTTCACATACATTTCACGAAATTCAAAACACAAGTTCGGAGAAACTCATGACGAACTATAGAATACAGATCACATATGCATTGCTGAATTTGTAGAAGACTCTAGTTCGACCACATTTGGTATATTGTTTGGGACCTGTATCTAAGGAAGGCTGTATTGTCCTTGGAATGGATCCGAAGAAGTCCATGAGATAAATCACTGGGATGAAAGGTTTGTCATATGAAAAACAGTTGAAGACTCTGGTTCTGTTCTCGGTGGACGTTAGGAGGAGGATGGGAGGATATGATTGAAATTTGCATAACACTTAGAGGCCTGGAAAGATTGGACCTAGAGCGAATGTTTCCATTAGCAGGAGAGATTAGGACGGAAAACACAGCCTCACAATGAAGAGTCAAACTTTTAGACTGACGTGAGGAGGACTCTCTTCAGTCCGAGTTTGATTAATTAGTGAAACTAGAGCTGTAGGGGCAAGGCAATTGAGCGAATTTAAGGCAGAGATGGATAGTTTCTTGATTAGACTCCTGCAGAGACAGCAAGAAAATCATTGCAGCCAAGACTGAATGGTGCATCAGATTCAAAGGTCCGAATGACCGACTTATGCTCCAACATCGTATGGCCTTGTGGTCGTTTCTGCAGTCAAGATAGACAATGGCAACTGGTACAAGGGAACATTGCAATCTGCAATTTCCACGGCAGAGAATAAAGACAACTGAATAGCATGCAAATCCTTCTCCAATAAACTAGGTGCAGAAATGCACAAAGGCTACGTTGACAGGACCTTCCAAACACAAGCCTGTTATCATCTAAGTTGACAAGTTCAGCTGGAACATTGCAGTCACGTTATCTACAAATATACTTCAAAGCTATTCACAATCTTAATATTGAATTACACATTTGTTCCTTCAGTCTCACTGGCTTAATTTCCCAAACCAGTCAGCTCAGTGATACACACATCCCAAGAATAAACAGTAAAAGAAATGCAAAGGTTCATTTATGATTATGCTGGTTGATCACAACATATTTTCCAAGTGGTCGTGAGCAGCATCACTAAATTTTTGGGAAAATCCAGTGACTTCTGCAGTATTCTCACTGCTTGCTCCCAAGATGCTGTCAATAAGCAACGATTGATAGATGATGATGAGTGTAATGTGAACTCTCTCATATTTACTGAGGCATGTGAGTTGACTGGTGTATTCGAGGTCTATGTTCTATCTCAGATTACATGGATGTCTAAACATATTACTTTTGCTTGTTCTCCATACGAGGCTGAAACCCTACCAAACAACACAAAGAGTTTTATTCTACTCACCATCAATTTTATCCTTGCCTCCGCCTTCTGAAAAAATAAGTGTGACAGAATTTCATTAGAATAAATTGGAGAAGTGATATGCAATTGATAGTAAAAATGTGGTGGCAATGGCAGGGAACTAGTAAACGAGAGAATATTGACCTGCAGGCATACATTCCAAGTGAAACATAAATTCAATTAATTAATAATTAAATGAGATCTTATTTCAGTGATTGTTATGAAAACCACCTGTTTCGTAATTGTCTTTAAGAAATAAATTAGCCATTTGCACATTGTCTGGCCTGCCTCCAAAACTATGTTCATTTGATTCACTCTTTCTAGCCTTTTGTGTAAGGTTAGCGAGATATTCAAATGAACAAGATATTCCAATTTTGCCACTGTCGCCCACATTGCATGGAAAAATAAAGGTCATTCTAAATTTAATATTTGGTTATATAGATTCATCGTGGAAACAGACACTGTGGTTCAACCAGTGTATGGTCATATTCACAAACTAAACTAGTACCACTGCATACTCCTGGCCCTCATCACTCTAACATTTTCTATTCATGTATGTATCTAAGTGTCTTTTAAACTTTGAAATTGTGCCCACTCCATCACTTCCTCAGGCAGTTTACTCCACAGATGAAACGCCTTTTGTTTAAAAATAATCCACTCATGCCTGTTTCAAAACTCTCTCCTCTCACCTTAAAAATATGTCCACTCATCTTAAAATGTCACAGCCTGAGGAAAATACACCAACCTATCTATTAAACCTATCTATGATTTTATAAACCTTTATAAGGTCGCCTCCCAAACTCATACAGACCAGTGAAAAAAGTTCCATCCTAACCAGCCTTCAATTATAATTCAAATCTTCCAAACATGACAACATCCTGGTAAGCCACTTCTAAATCATTTCTTGCTTAGTAATAGCCTTCCTATAACTGGGTGACCAGAACTGGTCATAGTACTCCAGAAGAGGCCTCAGCAATGTTCAATTTCAATATTATTTCCCAACTCCTAAACTCAAAGGACTAATCAATGGAGTCAAAACTGCTAAATGCCTTTTAACCAACCTGTCTATATGTGAGGCAAACTTCAAAGAATTATCTACCTAAATCTGTAGGTCTCTCTGTTCAACAACACTTACCATTAATTGTATAAGTCCTGCTCCTATCTATTGTACCAAAATGAAATACTCCATTGAAATCCATCTGCCATTTTTCAGCCATTGACTTATTTGATTAGATTGTTTCCTAATCCTAGGAAACCCTCTTCGCTGCCTACTGTGTTGTCCACAAACCTATTGAACATGCCTTTTATATTATCAATTAAATTATTTATATAAATGACGAACAAAAAATGAGAATCAAAAACTACCATTGTGGATCGTTGCTGGTTACAGGCCTCCAGTCCGAAAGGCAACCCTCAGACAATCTGTCTCCGAGCATTAAGTCAATTATGTGTCCAGTTGGCAATCTCATCTTGAATCCCATGTGACCAACTTTACTAATTAGTTTCCCAAGCATAATCTTGCCGAAGGCTTTACTAATAACAAAGCAAACGACATCTCTCAATCTGCCCTCATCAATTTGGTAACGTTCTCAAAAGATCTCACTCAAGTTTGTAAGACATGATATTCCTCACAGAAACTTCTGTGGGCTATCTGTAATGAACCTTTTGCCTCTATAAATGTCTACAGATCCTATCATTTAAAATCGCCTTCAACAAGTTCACCCACAACTGAAGTCAGTTTCAAAGGTGAATAATTTCCCGGTTTCTCCTTACAAACCTGTTTTAAACAAAGGCACATTAGCCAAACTCCAGTCATCAAGCACCTCACTCATAATTATCAGATACTTCTACAAGGGGCATCACAATTTCCCTTCTTACTTCACATAGCATTCTGGGATGCATAATATAAGATCCAAGAGATTTACCAACCTTTATAATCTCTAAGATTTCCATAACTTCCTCTTCTGTAAATGTGAAATGTTTTGGACACAATACCATTTATTCCCCTGAGCTTTCCACTCTCCATTTCATTCCCCAGTATAAAACCTGATGTGAAATATTCATTCACTATCCCTCACATCTCCTGAGGTTCAACACAAAGACGACCTTCTTCATATTAAGGAGAAACAATTTATTTATGGGAAGAACTTGAAGGGACTCAAAAACATCGGAATATGTAACACATATGCAATATGTTAATATGGAAGCTCTGCTCGAGTTTACCTTGCAAACATTTCTTCAATTTTTTGTCTAAGAAAATAATAAAAGAAAAGAAAGAACATTTGAATGATTAAGTTAATTTAATCAAGTATATTTCACACCGTTCATATCAATGTGACAGTATCCTTCCTGTGTGCTGAATTACTTTGAAGAAAAAGGTATTGGAACAGATTTTCTGAGACAAAGCAGCTACATGCATTGTCTACTCCATATAATGAAAGAGCTCCACATTTGTAAACATCGCTCTTTCAGCAGTGCAGACACATGCTTCTATTCTGACATTTCTCTTACAGTGTACTACTATCAGTGAAAGTAAGACAGCAACGCAGTTTTTGTTTTCAGATTGAGAGCCATGGTATTCTGGAAACGATAGATGTAGATACATAGTCAACAACTGTGAACGCCTGAAATGATACATACATAAGAAAAACGAGTTAGGATGTCTGGATAATACTTGTGTAGACATTAATGTATCATGTTAATTGAATGCTAGTGATTTGCTCGTCAAGAGGTGCAGTTATGTTGTTGTTGTGTGAGCAAGTGGGTAAGTTGCCAAATTTGTTGGTGGTGGGTGCGTGCATATAGGATTTCTGCTGGATATTATGATAGACTGATAGGTAGAGAGACTGCAAGACAATTAGGCTGTCAATGTGCAAAGTGGCAGGAATGTGAGTTCAGCAGAGTTTTTCAGAACATGTGCGTGTGTGGCTATTATGATTTTAAGAGGTATATTTTGTCCTGTTCTTTTTATAAAAAGAGAATGAGGCAGATGTGCTAAGTGGTCTGTTCCAAACCAATAAAGTAAAAAGCTTGTGAGGCCTTGTTTGCTTTTAAACAGTAGAAGAAGCTTGAATGGTTGGAGTCAAGCTACCAATGAACCAGGAGTTTAGTTCAACTTTCATTAGCAGTTAGGATTTGGAAGCTATTATATATTGATCCCTGCTACAATAAAATTCTTGAGTTCTCTCTCTCGCTGTCAGAGTTGTCTCTTGATGCTCTTTCTTCCGGGACTGGAGAAGTACATCTGAGACAACCTATTTTTATGTATTTGCCTTTGCTAAGGGTGTGTTTGTGGAATATTATAATATTGCTGTTTCATGGTTAAATAACCTATTATTCTGTTATGTTTTCAAAAATAGTTTAATTAAACCAATTCTACTTTATTTTGTTTATGTTTTAACTGTAGAGTAGGAAAAGTGTGTGTTTTGCTTCAAGAGTGGTACTTTTACTGAACAATCAACGTCTTACACTTACCTTTAAAAACAGGAAAATAATGGTCTATGCTATCTTCTTAATATATTTTAGGGGATTTTGTTTGGTCCATAACATGGAATGTACTAGGTTCTGATGGGGAGATTTGGATTCGAGAGAACAAATTGTATTGGTTCACAAAAGGACATGACAGGAATCTAATCCTGCTGGGGCTGTGAGAGCATCGGATTATAGGTGGCGGATGTCTTGGATCTATCAGTGGGAAATAGGTGCCGGGCCGATGAAGAAGATGTTACATACTTTGGTGAAATAATGTGAGTTGATTCAGAGCAAGAGAAGGCAATTCTAATCTGAAGTAGGGAAGGAAGGATTCAGCTTCTAAGTGAGGAAATAGATCTCACATCACAGCTGAGCATATCAGGTGCAGCAACGTGGGAAGTCATGACTGTGGTGGAAGTTCCATCAACACAGGAAAAGAGGAAAGGAGATTTGTGCCCAGTGGTGGCAGAAGAAAGTTGCAGGTCGGAATAAAAATGTGTCTGGTCTGAAGTCAGCAAAGGAAGGTTCATATCTGATGGCAGAAGAACAGGAGTCTAATCCAATGTTGAGGAAAGGAGATTCAGGAATGGCAGTAGGGCAGGCGATATTGGCCCCTAAGATGGGTCAGGTTGGTTACGTTTTGCTGCAATAAAGAGTGAGGGACCAGTGACAGGGCATTGACTGCTCCCAGATGCAGCGTGGGGGTGTTGAATCCAGTGGTGAGCGTATGTCATGACGCCTGTCTGGGGATTGGTGTTCGGGAAGGGTCCGGTTTGTGTCTGGATTTGGCAGATTTGTATTTAGAGCTTTGTGTGGCAAGTTCTAAGGCAGTTTATTAGCTACTCCAATGCCTGACTCTACGCTTAACAGTCGTACTCATTGTGAGAAACTATTTACAAACTTTCCATGACTCCTGTTATGGACCTGGGTAGACCACCTCAAAACATTTCAAGAAGGTAGCTCCGACCCTAATATTTCTAAATGTTTTAAGCAGGTGAACAGTGAATATTCCAGGAGTGATGCAGCTGGTCGATCTACTTAGTTTTAAACAAAATGCATAATTTATTTGGAAGATAACCAAATGAAACACAAACGAAAAAGAACAGAATATGGAATGCTTTAAATATTTTTTTTAAAAATGAGTCTATCACAACTTAATGTTACAAATAATTGCAAAGTCTCCATAAGCACTCCCTTGGTAAACAAGGTAGAATCATAGGTTCTGACACGAGAGGTGACAAAGAGAGAGAATATGAGCAAAGAACTATTTCTTTGAACAGCAGCGTCAAAAAAAACTAACCAGCAGCTCTGATGAGAAAGACATTAAAAATCAAACCAACCAAACCAGAGAGAAGCTGAGCTGGGAGAACATGCCCAGCTCATTTCATTGGGCACTTTTTTTTTAAGTTGAAAGCTTTTTGACCGAGGCAGTATCTGTTACCTATAATCAAATTCGCCCTAAAACCAATCCAAATCAGACACTCCAGAACCTCTGTGTTTATGACCCAAGTGAAAATGCCCAATGGCAAAATAACCTTGTTAAAGGAGATTCATCATGAAGCTCCAACCTTTAAAAAAAGTATCATTAATATCCAAATATGGCATCATTTTAAAACTCTTTAATCTTACACTGTTAGTACACTACAATACCCACAAGCATTGGGGTTTCTAGTCAATTTATATGCGAACCCATACTACTATGTGCTGTTTCAGTCTGTTTTAGTCCAGCACGGTCTGTTTCCCATCCAAGTCTTGATAACCTGTCGACAATCATGTTTATGTACCCTACCACAATTTTCAAATTGAATGGCTGCAACATCAAGCTCTATCTAAATGGACTGGAATTTTTGTCCTTAAATTTCTCCACAAACTTCAATGGATTATGATCAGTGTATATGATCATTTCAGATACATTACTGGTAACAGAAACATTGAAATGTTGTAACACCAACACTATTCTCAAGCCACCTGATGAAGGAGCAGCGCTCTGAAAGCCAGTGCTTCCAATTAAACTTGTTGAACTATAACCTGGTGTTGTGCGATTTTTAACTAATCTCAAAGACTTATTCTCAACTATCGGATATTTCTGTTGGTGAATGTTCAACTTCCTGGAGAAATGCCAAATCGATCTTTCTAGATTCACGTCATCTTCCTGAAAGAATACAGCACAAACACCCAGATCATGCGTATCGAGAGCCACCTTGAATGGCTTTGCATAATTGCATGTGGCTAATACTGGGACAGATGTTAACACAGATTTCAGAGTGCAGGTTGGCAATGACAGTGTTGGATGTAGTATGGGGTCGCTCCACGGGAATGTAGTAAATTTGCATATTTTGATTTCTCACATTTAGTTGTTACACGGCCTTTACATTCCATTTGGTTGCTTTTTTAAAAAAACACGTCCCATTTTTACCTGTATCCATTCAAATAGCAACTTTTCCAACAAAAATTGAGTCAGCCAAGTCCGGTGGTGCTGGGCTGCGCCATTCACCTGAGCCCAACTCTCGAGAGAAGCTGGATATTAATGAAGCCATGCCTCGTAGTATTAAGGACATAATTAACGACATGCAGGCGGAAATCATTACTAAATTTGAATCTATAATTTCAGAGGCAGTTAAAAAGGAGGTAACAACTTCTCTGAAGCCGTTGGAGGAAAATGTTTCTTCACATTGATAGACTAATTTGGACCTGGAATGTTCAGAAAATGAGCATGATAACCAGAAAGCTAGCCTGCAAGCTAATGTTAGTGTTTTATCTGCTACAGCTGAGTCTCTGACTAAGAAATGTGAAGAATTGGAGGCCTGCTCCAGGTAGAATAATATTCGATTTGTCGGTTTACCTTAAGGATTAAAGGGTCCTCGCTCCATAGAATTTATGGCCCAACTTTTACAGGACTTGCTCAGACTTGAGGTTAAACCCGTGTTGGACAGGGCTTATCGCATGTTGCGTGCTAAACCAAAGGAAGGTGAGTTCGCGCGCCCGGTGGTCGAAAGGGTGAACCAGTTTCAAATGAAATAAAATTGCATTCTGCACCGTGCTAGTGATGCTTCTCCCCTTGTATATAATGGAAAGAGAGTGTCCGTTTTTTTCCAGATCTCACCCTGACTGTGGTTAAACAGTATGCGGTTTTTGCCAAAGTAAAGAAAGAGCTACATTCGTGTCCTAATGTTAAATTTGGCCTTCGTTATCCAGTGATATTACATATTATCTTGCCGAGCAGCCTAACTCATACATTTGATAACCCATGTCAGGCTATGGCTTTGTGAATAAAAACCTTCTGAAGATCACGGATTGATGGTTAGGCTTAACTTGGACAATAAGACATTAGCTTTATACTATCATGGATAAATGCTATATTTCCCATTGTGGAGATGAAGATGGATGCATTGCTGTGTTCACAGGCCTGGATTTAGCATTCTTCTTATATTACACTTGATTCGCCAAGAAGTGCATGTTTTCTTACTCAAGGATTTACTTTATCAAGAAGTTGCTCTATTGGTACCAAAGGATGTAGAATTTAATTGTTTAATTATATATAGTACATATATTTATTACATTTACATTTTTGACCATTTTTGCTTTGTAGCTTTTGTACAGTTAACTGTGACATTCCCCGAGGTCGCCATATAGATTGTTTAAGCTACAAAAGACGATAGTTTTTTTTTGTAGTATGAGGGAAGAGAGTACACACCCATCTAGAGGGAGCTTCTGCTGGGAGGGGGTGGGGTTGGTGGGCAGGTATTCCTTTTGAGGTAATACTGTTATGGAGGTGGCGGAGTTTGCTCATACCTCACTTTTACAAGGTTTACACTTTTTTATCTATTATTGCACATTGGAATTTTACGTATGATTATTACATATGACACAGTTCAATACTTCACCACCTTTGGTAGGTGAGGGCATTAAATTTGTCAGACTGAATTGCAAAGTCCTGAACATCCCAATTGAATGCAGTAATGTTTTATATTATTTACGCCTATATAATTTGTTTACAAGAACCCCACTTGAAAAATATAGACTGTCCTAAGTTGAAACGAGGTTGGATTGGGCAAGTGTATTTTTGTCCTTTTGTAATAGATCTAGAGTACTTGCTATGCTATTGCATAAATCTATTCCTTTTCTCCATGCTAAAACTATCTCTGACTCTACTGGCAGATTTATTATTATTACTGGACAGATATTTGACATTAATGTAATTTTGGCCAATGTTTCTGCTCCTAACTGGGACGATGAGGTTTTTGTCAGGTGGTTCATTTCAATGTCACTGGCTTTATCTTCACACCAGTTTATCTTAGGATGAGATTTTAACTGTTGGCAGATTCCTCACTCAGACCATTTTTCCTCTGTTCCAAGTACCCAATACAAATCGACTAAAATATTGTAAGACTTTTATGGAGGAGTTTAATGTTGTTGATCCCTGGCGGGTCATTAATCCCTCTTAAAAGGAATGTTTTTTTTCGCATGTCCACCATACTTTTACACGTATTGATTTCTTTTTGGTGGATGACAGACTGCTCACATCCATTTCTGGATTTTTTTTTAAACTTAACAAAACCCCAGATGTTACAGCTTCCTTGCCATGGGAAACCTTGAAGGCATTCATCGGGGATGAATCAATTTCCTATGCAGCGCATCAGAATCGATTTAGGAAAAATAAATTGTTATGGTTAGCACAACACCAGTCTCAATTAGACTCTCTTTACACAATCTCTACGTCTTCAGAAGTAGGTAAAGAAACATATCCCAGGTCATGTCACAATAACCCACTGAACTTTTACATCATTCTGGGTCTAAATTTTATTAACAAGGCGAAATAACTACTAAATTGTTGGCACATCAGTTGTGTCAAATGTTCTCATCTCAATTAATAATACAAATTAAGACTAATTCAAGTGTCACATCAGATCTGTTAGAAAGCAACAAGACTTTTAAGGAATTTTACATTTCACTTAATCCATCTGAATGTTCTTCTGCTACAGCAAAGTTTTGAGACTTATTTGGATAAGATTAACATTCCTACTATTGATCAAAATGTGGCAAAGGAATTGGAACAAACAATCACATTAATAGAACTTGTGCTATGACTAGATCCCTAGAAAGTGGTAAAAATCCTTGATCCGATAGTTTTCCAATCGAGTTTTATAAAACATTCTGGGAAAAGTTAGCTCTGCTTTCAGTAGATGTTTTTTGAAGTGTTAATTCTGGGTATCTTCCCAAACTTTACCTCAGGCATCAATTTCTTTGCTTTTTAAGAAAGGCAAAGATCCCTTATAGTGTGGTTGATATCATCCTGTAAGTCTGTGAAATGTTGACTTTGAATTATTGTTAAAGCTATTGGTCCAATGATTGGAAACCATCCCTCCATCTATTATATCCTTGGATCAAACTTGATTTATTCACAACAGACACCCCGTTTTTAGTCTTGGCTGGGTATTTAACATTGTTTACAATTCTTCCCCATTCACTGTCCTGAGGCTTGGATATATTTAGATGCTCAAAAAGCCTTTGAAAGAGTCGAATCCAATCATTTCTTTTTTTTTCTTAGGAGCAATTTAGCTTCAGGGAAAAATTTACTCCTTCGATCAAACTATTCTATGCATTATGACTGGCCTCTGTTTGGCCCAATAACATGAATTCCGATTAGTTCCATCTTTAACGTTCCACTGGGCAATCTTGTTTTATGAATCCACTGCTGTTTGCCATTGTAATTGAACCTCTATCAATGGACTCAACCTGACTTCTCTGGCATGGTATGGAGTTGAAGGTTCCCCTCTATGGAGATGACCTTTTTCTATTTTCCTCGAACTTATCTCTCTCCACTTTGGGTTTTAGAATCTTTCAGTAAGATTTCTGGGTATAAATTGAATTTTAGCAGAAGTGGGATATTTGCTATCAATAAGCTGCCAGGGAATACCCAATAGATAATTTACCACTTAAAATTGCCAATTCTTTTGTTTATCTTAGTGTACACTTGGGCATATACACTAGGCAATTTGTACAGGAAAATCTTTGAACTATTACTGGTACAAATTCAACGAGACTTCGAATGTTGGTTTATCCATGATTTTCTTAGTTATTGCAATGTATACTAATTTTTCTACCTCTCTCCTTTTTCCATAAAGTCTTATTATTAAATTTATTTAGAGTAAAAAGAACTCCTAGGTTATGGAAGCAAAGGCATAAGATTTGGGGTGGAACAGTGCTGCAAAATATTTTGCTTTATTATTGGGCAGAAAACATTAGAAATTTGGACTATTGGCTCCATTATGAGAACCTTGATGCTCTGCCAATTTGGTTGACTATTGAGGCAAATTTCACCCATCCTTTGGATTTTGTTGATCCATGCAAAACTTGTGGGAGGAGTCAGTGAAGTATTTGCATCAATATCAGAAGAAGTATTTGGACATGTGCGTATTCTTCAGTTGCTTGTTAGCTTGACTTACCTAAGTCATCGAAATCTTGAGCCATTTTTTGCAATTCTGCAAAAGATAAAGAATCGTTCAGAAATCAATGTGGAACATTGAGACAGATGCGTGAAAAGCACATGTTTACCCAGTTCAATACCGATTTACCTTGCATACTTTACAACTGTACAGAAGAAGCATAACAAAATGCAATACATTTTATTGCATATATTGAGATTGCTTTGCTGTGGTACAGCGAATTTTAAGAGATTGGTGACAGTGCTTTAGTAGATTAGAGTAATATGCAATGAAACGCAGAGCTCAGTCCTAATAACCGATGGATCAGATCTGACTATAGTCTTACCAACTACAGAGGAGCCTCACAAATCATTTCATCATCAAGTACATTGCATTTGCTTTCACTTTCCAAATTGCATTATGATTCAGTGTCATTCTCTTGCAGTCTACACAGTAATCTTGCACATTCATTCTACTCAAATAATCAGCCTGATATAGGCATAATCACGGGATCATACCTAACGGACAATGTTCTAGGCATTACAATCACCATCCTTGGACATATCCTATCCCAGCAGCAGAACAGACTCGGCCAAGTTAGCAGCACAATGGTATAGAATGAAGATGAAGTTGCCCAGGTAGTCCTCAACAATACTTGCAGCAACTATGAATTTGTGCGGTATCATGGTAAGAACGGACAAGGAAAAGACCTGTTTGTTACCACATCTTTCTTCAGGTGATCACTCAACACTCTTCCACATTGAATACCACCTGAAGAAAGCACTGAAGGTGACAAAGATATTATGATTGGGAAATTTCCAAGTCCATCATCAGGAGTGACTCGGGACCAGCACTACAAATCTAAAGACATATCCTAAAGTATATAACTGTTAGAATGGGCCTGCAGTAAGTGGTGAAGGAACCAAAAAGAAGGCAAGACGAATTTGAACTCTATCTCACCAAACTGCATGTGGCAGATATACCTGTCAATGGCGTGCATCAGTAGCAGACACCACTGCACAGACCTTGTGGAGATGAAGTCCAAACTCCAGCATACACTGTGTCATGTGACACTATCACTGTGTTAAATGAGACAACCTGGAACATGTCTGCACATCCATGTGGTGTTGTGGGCCATCAGCGGTAGCAGAATCGCACTCTAAGACAATCTGTTAACTAATAACCCTGAAATCCTCCACTCAACTATTACTACAAAATCAAGGATCAACATTGTCTCAATGGAGCCTGTAGAAGGGCAACATTGTTATAATGCAGAGAGTAGGAGGGCATATTACGAGCAGCACCAAACATTCAAAATCAAAAATGAGGTTTCAATCTGGTGAAGCCACCAGTTAAATCTACTTGCATGCCAAGGGATCCAATCTAAGCTCTCCATGTCTGTCACATTAGTCCTGAATGGTGGTAGACAATTAAATAACTCACTGGAGTATAAGCTTCCATAATTATCATTACACACAATTATGGAAAAGCCCAACGCATTGTGCAGAAAATAAGACTGCGGAACTCACGACAATCTTCAGCCAGAAATGTCAAGCAAATCCATCTCGGTCTCAACCAGTGGTCCCCAGAAGGCAGGTTCCCCATTTTGGCCAATTCGATTCATTCGATATAATATCAAGAAAAATTTGGAGGTGCTGGGTACTCCAAAAGCTACGGGTCCTGACAACATTTTCGCAAAGGTACAGAAGATGTGTGCTCCAGAACTTGTTGCACTCCTGGCCAAGCTGTTCCAGTCTTCTTACAACACTGGCACCTTGTCCAGGTGTCTCATGTATAAAAAAGATAAGACAAGTCCAATCCAACAAATTAGCAGCCATTAATCTCGATGATTAGTAAAACAGTGAAGATATCATCGATAGTGCTGTGATGCAACATGTGTTCAGAAACAACCTGCTGACTCATGTCCAGTTTTGGTTCCACACAGACCACTCAGCTTCTGAACTTATTGCATGCTTGATTCAAACGTGGAGGAAAGAGTTGATTTCCAGATGGGAGGGGATAATGAACACATTTGATATCAAGGGTGCATTGAACAGAGTTTACATCAAGGAGTGTTTGCAATAACAGGATCAATGGTAATCCGGTCGAAAGCTCTCCACGGGTAAGAGTAATGCCTGACACAAAAGAAGAAGTTTGTAGTTGCAGTTCTGATTGCTACTCCTCAGATACTAAAGAATTCCATGTTCAACAAACTTGGACAATATAAAACCGCAAGCTGGCAATTAACAAGTTATATTTGGCCCGCACAAATTTCAGGCAAGAATCAAATAATTTCTCAAATAATTTACCACCACTCCTTGTTATTTAAATGTATTACCATCACAGAGTACCCCAGTTTCATTCATCCAGCGATGCCATTGATCAGGAACTGAACTGGACTCCTTTCAATAGAGTGGCTACAAGAACATTTCAGAAGTTAGGAATGCTGCAGAAAGCAACTCGCAAAGTTTGTTCTAAATCGACAAGGCACGGGTCAAGGGTGCAACAGAATACTCCACAATTGTCTACTCGAATGCACCTCCAACAAAACTGAAGAAACCTTTCATTATCCAAGTGCAACCTGTTAGATTGGCGCGACATGCAAAAGCATCCACATACTCCACTACAGATCACAAATGGGCGGCACAGTGGCACAGTGCTGCCTCACAGCGCCAGAGACCCGGGTTCAATTCCCGCCTCAGGCGACTGACTGTGTGGAGTTTGCACGTTCTCCCCGTGTCTGCGTGGGTTTCCTCCGGGTGCTCCGGTTTCCTCCCACAGTCCAAAGATGTGCAGGTCAGGTGAATTGGCCATGCTAAATTGCCCGTAGTGTTAGGTAAGGGGTAAATGTAGGGGCATGGGTGGTTTGCGCTTCGGGGGGGCGGTGTGGACTTGTTGGGCCAAAGGGCCTGTTTCCACACTTTAAGTAATCTAATCTAAAAGAATGCACTGTGTGTATCATGTCCAAGATGCCCTGCTCGTATTCACCAAAGATCCTTAGATTGCATCTTCCAATCCTCTTGCCTGAAACATTGCAATATCAACAGCAATCAAGTGAACTACGCTTTCAGGGATAAAAGTAAACTAGTTAATTTACTTACACCCCATCCATCTCGATAAGCAATCAATCAGTGCACAGTCAGTGAACAGCATTGGCAGTGGCAACAGCTACAAAATGCATTGCTTCAACTTTACAAATCTCCTTCCAAATCAATTTTTTTAACTGCGACTTCGACCATCTTGAAGAACAATGTATGGACACTGGAAGATCAAGACCAGTAAGCCTTCATTAAAGACACTCAACAACCTCACTTGGAGCCATTTGTAGTTCAGTCGTTGTAACTGGCTCATAGGTTTGATGCCTCTGTCCACACAGCTCTGTGGACGAACCTCTAATAAAGAATGCCATGGTTCAAGTGGGAGATTCATTGGCAGCTTGTAAATGACAGGTACTAAATGCATCTGGCAAGCAAAAGTAATTATTAATTACTATCTAATTTGCTCTGTACTTACACCTGTAAAACGTAGCATGCAGTAAATTCTCAAATATATCTTTAGAGGATGCAAAGCATAAATTTCAACCAAGTTAAGCAAATGTGACAGAATTTCATAATAACTTAAAGACATAGTTTTATTTCAACGAAATACATTTTATCCTTATGCGCAATTAGTATAGAACCATTAGAACAAAACTCATTGTATGATTAAAATTGTTTGTGATACTTTACCGTCATTCTTTTTTATCAATGCTTTGGCTGAATACATAAGATAATTATTAATTTCAATTGAAGGGATACAATATTATGTTTGTTATGAATGCCAGAAAAAAGTCAATAGCAAGTAATTAATTAGGTTCATTTTCATTAAGCACCTCTTCTTTTAATTCAATCAATTAATGTCTGAACAACTATGGATTCTGCAAGAAATGAAACTTCACTTATAGTACAGTAGCTACACAATTGATTGTTTTATGGAAGTGAAGAACTGAACCTTGATAGCCCAGGTGTCATAAAACAGAGTGATTGGGCAAGTTGATTAGTAAGCTTGTCCATGCAGTGCCAGAAGGTAAGGAATTTTGCAAGATAGCTGTGGATGGCTGTTGAAAGGAAATGAGATAAGATCCATCAAGGTTGTGATGATTGGATGAAATGGGTTAATCCTTCGTTCTCTACGAAGTTTAATAAGTGTCAAAGATAACATTCACAATAAATTAAGAATATTTAAGTGGTGCCCTGGATCATGAACAATAGACAGCCTGGGTGACAATTTCATGCAATATTCCTCACAGATAACAATTAGCACATTCCCTGAAATACATTTCAACAAATATTTATAGGCTGCTCATTCATAATGCGGCATTAATTGTTTTTTTGCAGTACATTTGCTGCGAAAAAAATAGAAAGCAATGTTATTGCTGTGCCCTTTCGAGAGATATTGTGAAGTATGTCAGAGGGAAGAATATTCTGACATTTGTTAATTATGAGAAGCAGTATACTCCAAATTAGGATTGTTACATTGGAAAAGACACTCTTTATATAGTTATGATTCTGCCAAGGCAATTACACAAAACTTAATGAAAACTTAAATGCCAGCATTATTCAACCACCTGCTTAATTGCACAAACACTTCACAGAACGATGTGGCAGCTCATGACATTGTATCAGTTGCTGATCAAAATTAGTTTCTGGTAAATTTAATAGCATAACTCAGTGCTTGACATAGCAATGAGCAATGCTGAAGCAGGAACTGGACCCACAGTTGAGCCCTTCTTCTTTATGTAGACTCCAGAGATCATGCAATCGCAGAATCCCTACACTGTGGAAACCTGGAATCTTACTCTAACATATGGCTTTGCGCATTGCCCCTCAAATATTTGTGATCGAACTTTTGATCCATTTCCTCTTTATTTTTGTCCTCACTCGTACCCCACTACCCACTATTCTCCAAACAATGTTATTAAACAGCCTCACTGGAATTTTAAATAGTCAATACCATAGAGCCCTTCTCTGTCACCTGCCTGCAAGCATATGCCCTCTATCACTTACATGCGTATATTCAATTAGTAACCATCAATATGGGGTGAGGACCATTAAATCGTGAATAGGTCAGCAATTTTCAGTAAAAAAAACAGATGAGTTCTATGTGAAAACGTTCTTTGTCAGATTGTGTGGACTTCCAGTCTCAACAAGTCTGCTTGAGCTGGGCACGATCCTGGTACACAGGTCAGTATTAAAAACGCGTAGAAATGTAATATTATTTTTGGGTTTTTTTTCTGTCCGGTCAGAATTGGAAATAGAGTTTCCAAGAGTGAGTAGAAGACCTGGTCAGTTATGAATAACTGTTCTATGTGAAAATCATGCCACACTGCATTATATGGCAACTTATTATATTAATATCGAAAACATTAATAACGTACTGTATGCCAATACCATTCAAAATGATACCAGTTTTTATGCTTTGTTTGAATTATATGTCACCATAGTTCAGAGGTTAGCACTGCTGCCTCACAGCACCAGGGACACGGTTTGATTCCTTGCTAGACCGTTGTGTGGAGTTTGCACATTTTCCCTGTGCTTGCATAGGTTTCCTTCAGGTGTTCCAGTTTCCACCCACAGTCAAAAGACATGCAGATTAGGTGAATTCGCCATGTTATATTTCCCATAGTGTTCAACGATGTGTACGTTAGGTGCATTAGTCAGGAGTAAATGTAGAGTAGTAGGATAGGTGAATGGGTGTGGGTGGGTTAGACTTGTTCGGCCAAATAGCCTGTTTGCACACTGTAGGAATTCTGTGATTGCATGTGAACTCTGGAGTCTACATAAACAAAAAGGACTCAACAGTGGGTCCAATTTCTGCTTCTGTATTGGTCATTGCTGTATCAAGCATTGAGTTATGCTATTAAATTTACCAGAAACTAATTTTGCTCAGCAACTGATACAATGTCATGAGCTGTCACATAGTTCTGTAAAGTGTTTGTGCATATACTTGAATATGGCAAATAGAGGAGGAATTCTTGTACATGTGGTATTGATCTAAAGTTTGCAGATGACATAAAGAGGGATGTTGAGGCAGAGAAAAGGCTACAGAAGAACTTGGGCAGGCTAGCAGGGAGAGCAAAAAAACTGACAGTTAAAATGCAATGTATGAGGTATGCGTTTTGGTAGGACAAATAGAGGCATGCATTATTTTCTAAACGAGGAACACCTTCGCAAACCTGAAGAACAAAGGAAATGGGGATCCCGAGCTTGGGAGTCTCTTAAACTTCACACAACGATTCAGTTGGCTGTTCGGAAAGCAGATGCAATGTTAATATTCCTTTCAACAGGGATAAAATACAAGGGCAGGAATGCATTGTTCAAGCTGCATAAGGCTCTGGTCAGACCATATTTGGAATATTGTGAGCCCTTTTCATTCCATAGCCAAGGAAGAATGTGTTATCCTTGGAAGGGAAGAGTTTCTTGGAATGCAAGACTTCGCATATGAGTTTTTACTCAATGATGTTTAGGAGGATGAGGGGAGATCTGTTTGAAACTTGCAGGATACTCAGCGGCCTGGTTAGAGTGGGCACAGAGAGGCTGTTTCTACTAAAAGGATAGACTAGCACCTTGGAGCATAGCATCCGATTGTATAGACGCCTGCTAGATCTCCAATCAGGAGGAATGTCTTCAGCCAGAAGGTGGTTAATCTGTGGAATTCATTGCGTCAGTGGGCTATGGTGGTTGAGTTATTAAATGTGTTTAAGAGAGAGAGAGATTCTTGTTTGCTAAGGGATCAAGGATAATAGCGAAAAGGCAGAACAATACAGTAAAGACATATATCCATCATGATTGAATAGTAGAGTAGACTCGAGGGGAACAATGGGTGAAATCTATTCCTATGTTTTATGGTCTTATGCCTGATGGTGTCCAGGTTTTAATTAGTTCGTGTGATTTAAGAGTTCTAGGCTATGTCAGAATTAACCGGTGATCACCAATTTCACAGAAAAAAATAAAGAGTAATCCAAATGACTGGTAATCTTATGTCAAATGGAAGATAAGTCTCATAAGAATGGCTGAATTTGTTCTCTTAATCGGATTAATTCAGCATTTTTAATGGTTCCCGACAGTCGGATACCTTCACCAGTGATTTTATTAAATTCATCTTTTAATATATATCATTACAAGATTGGAAAAAATATTCAAAAAACATATTCCGGACTTCTGGATTAGCGAAGATTACAAATAGACCACCACCTGCCCGTAGCACCTAAACTACATTGGGACAATATAACTCCAGCCAGTACAATGTCAGGAACTGGACCTATCTTTACTTAGATGTGGCACACATGTTGCCACATGTGACCAAGTTTGCATTAAATGATGTGGTGGTTAAATTCAAAATGGGAGAAAATAAGAGCTGGATCCAACGGCCTACCATAAAATATGATTACATCACGCGGTTCAGAAACGGCAACAAATTCATGGTGTTTCACATCTGCAACAGAGGAAGATGATCCTGGAGAAACTACTCAATGCAGACCATTGACAGCAGACTTAGAAATGCAATATAAATATTCATGGTTTGTTGAAAGCTGGGGCCATGTAACACATGGGGAAGATGTTGAGAGATAAGTATCACTAACGAAGACTGAGCTGGAATTCTAACCAAGGAATGCAATTGCCTTGTCATGTTAGTAACTAGGATAATATACGAGAATTGTTTTATCCATCATAAATTGACTCTTTTTTTCTTCTTATTTTACCTGTAATTTATTGTGGCAAATATAATTTTCATTAACGTCGGTATATTGATAGCAACATGACTGACAATTCAAATCAAATGATCCTGGGCTTTGTAAAAATTAAAATCATAAAGTGATGTTTGTCCATTGCTGGTACGCCAATCAGTAAATAATTCCAGTTTTAAACGATAATCCTTCAAATTCAACAGGGTGAATATGAAATACTGAATTATGCCAGCTCCTTAACACGCCCAAACTCACAAGAATGCAAGAAAGTCTATGTAAATTAATGTTAATATAATAATCAATGGCAGTTTTTCATTTTTTTTACCTGTATCTTTAAGAAGTTCGTTAAGATCTGTAAAATAAATTAACTTAGAATGTGTTACAGAATGATGAGAGTTATACAAGAATTGTGAAAGTTCATTCAACACGAAATACCCAACTTATGACATTAGTCCTAGTTCTGGATTCAATATTTAGAAAGAAATTATTAACCGTGCAGAGATTGTTGAGGCATTTCCACAACACTTTTCAGAACTGATACCAGCAACATACATGCAATCTAAGCCTCCAAACAATGGCAATATTTCTGGTCTCCTGAGCTGTGATTCAAGCATGTTAAAAATTATGGAATTCAATAAGCGAATTGACAGTGTCTGCTCTATGCGTACACGAGGAATTCAAATAATTTTGAAATCATAAAACTCTAACAAATCTAGCGGCAATAAGAATGAGATTTAGGAAATGGAAGAACAAAATCTTGTTGTTTCCAGTGATAATTCAATTTAGGGAAAAAATATGTTGTCCCTTTCAGATCAACAATTTTATCCTATGATATTGCTGCAGAGGTTCATCAGGACTCGGTTGGCTATGTGAGGTTTTACATCAGTTCAAATCCCTATGTGGCAAGATCTGCTGGACATTCATATATGAGCAAGTAATTCGCAAGTCACGATTATGATATGTAATTCTCAGACATAAATTGTCTCCGCAACATATAGTCGAAGAATATTTCATCACCAGAAACACCCTTATTTTCGAAAGAAATCCTCATCACAAATGCCCTGGCATTAGCAGTAAAGTGTGACTTAACTGCACCGACCATATGAGTGCAATTCAAACAAGGACAGATGACAGCACAGGAATAAAGGAAATGGACATAAAATTTCTGCAAAGTGTTTCAAACATCAATGAAGGTCAATTCATGTAACTTAGACCAGCCCAATAATCAATCGAAAATCTATCTTCCATGCCAAAGTACTCAGCAACTATGAACACATTTGTGATTCATGCTAAAATGGAGAAAAGCGCAGTTGTCTCCCACTCGATAATCTAGAATGTTTCCATTTTGAGCAGGCAAATGGTTTAAAATGTTCTTCCTTGTGGTCAAATCTATCGGTTGTCTCTTCCCATTCTTTTTTATTTTTTGCTACATCTATGAAATGTTTCGGTTTTAAAGAAGAGTTGTCCCAGTCTCGAAACTCAGAACTTGATTTTTCTCTCCATCGATGCTGCCCCAGGTACCAATTTTCTTGAACACTCTCTGTATGTGTTGCAGATTTCCAGTATCTGCACTATCATTTTATCATTGATGGTCATTCTTCAAGGATTGAGTTTGCCCTTGCACCTGACATGAAAGTAACGTCTAATCTGTTAAGCACCATAAGTAGCAAATTCCATTTGCAGATAATTGTGTTGTCACGATTCAATTCCTCGAGATTGATTAACATAGCAACTATTTACTCATTCAACACCGTGAAACACACTTCCTGCTGTGACATGAAGTTGATGGATTGTTCCTTGCACTCCGGAAGTAATTTCAGCATTCTCTATTTTGCTTGGTTAAGGTAATATCGAGTCTCTTCTGATTATCGTCACTGTTATTTTCCAGCAGTTTGGTGATGCCTCTTGTCATGGCTGCATTACCGACTGACATAGCAGCACATGATTGAAAGGCAAAGAAAGGCACATTTGCACACTTAGCATATTTCACACACAGGGCCAACTGACGTTACATTATTACATGCTTCTTCCCCTAATTCCATCTATATCCTGAGTCATTTAAGTATCCCAATGAAATAAAAGGCCTCTTTGTGATGCAGTGGTCACATCCCCAACCCAAGACTTGAGACCGGTTTCAAGTCCCAGCTGCTCCAAAGGTGAGTAGCACCTCCAAACAGGTTGATGAGGAAAAATGGCTTTTTCAAAAAAAGGTGAAAACTCCATGAATTTTCTCAGAAAATAATAATGGAAAGTTGTTCTTTGATACAGTCATGAATATCAGATATGTCCACCAGTCTTTTGCAAGCATGATTCGACTTCCAGGATCAATGTCACAATCCACAGACTGAGAAAAACAAATGTAGTTCTCAATGTTAGTTGTAAATACATAGCTCAGCAACTTACCATGAATTTCTGGATCTCCTTTAGATTCTGTAAGAGAATTTAAAGATTTAGACTTATTGTTAACTTGCTTCTTTTAGAATATTTCCATTCAATAAAATTGCATTGCACATCGGTGTTTGGATATGTAAAGTTGAGAAATTTTTCATTCTAGTTGCACAATACAGATGGTTGGCATGCACATGTTAAGTGAGGATGGGGTCCATCAGGCAGGAAGAGAGAAATGCGAATATTTCTTTCAAGAAAATGTCACAAAATGAGTAGCAGACATTAGACTAAAAGGATTTAATTGGATATAAAGTGCTACAAAAAGAGGATATTAAAACCTGAAGGTTCACAAAATAATACAACATTATTTCAGTTTTTTTTTCATTTTACTGTTCTTCTAATACTGGCTGGCAGTACCATATGAGTTCAACAAATGAAAAGAAAAACGCTGTGGCAATGATAGAATTTGGCAGGCACTGGTTCAGTTTATTATTCGTAGAGTCTATTTTACATTGCATAGATCCAACTGGAAATATTATTCATTTTAATCGAAAATGATATGAGCTTTATTCTCAGAAACAACAACAGAAGTAGCTGGAAATTTTCAGCAGGTCTGGCAGTATTTGTGAAGAGAAAGTGAGTGCTGCAGATGCTGGGGAGTCAGAGTCAAAAGGATCCAAAGCATCTGAATAGTAGGAGAGTCAACGGTTTAGGCACAAGCCCCTCATCAGGAATGTGGAGGAGGAACGGACTCAGACATGAATAAAGATATGGGGGAGAGACTGGTGGTGGCGAGGTATGTTGGGAAGGCAATAGGTGAAAGTGGAGGGGTAATTGTGATAAGTTGGTGGGGGCGGGGTGAGGTGGACCAGATAGGCAAGAATGAAGATGGACAGGGAGGACTGGTCAAGAGGGTCATGTCAAATTGCAATGTTGAGCTCGAGGGAGAGGTGAATGCACTGGAACTTCCACCTTCGCAAATACTGTCGGAATGACTACTTCCGCGAACGCCGCCCCCATGGTTGCTGCTGCCAATGCTAATTCCACCCCTATAGACATTATTCACTGGAACACTGCCGACGACCATGCCTCCTACATACACACCGCCAATTGCACTGCTCCCACAAACACTACCGAGAACATCACTTCCACACCCATGATTGATGAAGAACAGTATACTTCTGCCTATGTGAATAGCAACACTGATGTCACTCAACGAAACACTGCTGTAGCCACCTCTGCAGTTGCCGCTGAGGGCACCATGTCCACAAATGCCACCAAGAACCTCACAACCACTCCCACTGTTGCCACTGACAGCACCACTTCCGCCCACATGTCCACTGTCAATTATGCCACTCAGACGTCACCAAAGATCAAATCACTGCCCCCAGTCAAGGGCATTCTCCACCTCCAAACACAACTCCACCTCCACATCAGGCCCCAGTCCTCAACCTGCCAGATTCTTACCTGTCCCACAGACCTCCCCCTCACCAAGGAAGGATGATCAAACCTCAGTAAAGGTCTCATCTTCATTCCAAAACACCCCCACATGTGTTGCAGACTTTTCTTCTATGGCCTCTGCCTCCATGCTTACTGTTTCAATGGCAACTCCCACCTACCCTCTTAAAGCTCCTTTTCGTACCTCCAACATAATCCAACCCCATGGACAACCATGCTGGCCTCTCATCACGACATTGACTATCTCAACCAGTCACTCACTCCAACCTCTCACTCACTCCAACTCTCAACCTTGCAAGATGCAGCCCTCCAACTCCTGCTCCAAATCCAACTCACCATCAAACCAGCTGATAAGGGGGTTGCAGTAGTAATATGGCACACTGACCTTTATCTTACCAAAGTCGGACGCCACCTTGCCGACACCTCCTCCGATCACCCCTTCGACCATGAAACCCCTATCATCACCAAACCATCATCTCCCAAGCCATCTACAACCTCATCAATCTTCAGGAGCTCACCTATCTACAGCCGAGAGAGTATTGCTGGAAAAGCACAGCAGGTCAGGCAGCATCCAAGGAACAGGAGAATTAACGTTTCGGGCATACATTCTCGACTCTGAGCTCCAGCATCTGCAGTCTTCACGTTCTCCCATTCCCAGCCTCCAACCTCATAACTCCCCAACTCCACAACACCCGGTTCTACATCTTACCCTGAACCCACAAACCTGACTGCCCCAGTCAACCTATCGTCTCCACCTGCTACTGCCCCATAGAACTCAATTCCTTATAATTCGACTCCGTTCTATCACCCTTGGTTCAGGAATAGCCCACATACATAAGGGAAATCAACCATACACTCCAATTTCTCCGTGTTTTTGATTCCCTGGCACTTGACACCTTATCTTCACTATGGATATCCAGTCCCTATACATGTCAACACGGCGGCTTAGTGGTTAGCACTGCTCCTTCACAGCACCAGGGACCTGTTATTGACTCCAGCCTCCGGCGACTCTGTGGCGAATTTTTGCATTCTCACCGCGTCTGCACGGGTTTCCTCCGGGCATGTTAGGTGAAGTGGCCGTGCTAAATTGCCCAAAGCATTCAGGGATGTGTATGTTTGGTACATTAGTCAGGGGAGATATAGAGTATTTTGGTAGAGTAATGGGTCTGGGTGGATTATTCTTCTGAGGGTCAGTGCAGACTTGTTGAGTCAAATGGCCTGTTTCCGCACTGTATTGTGGCAAGGGCGCAAAATATACTTGGGGTGGGGGATTTCAATGTCCATCACCAAGCATTACTGATCGAGCTGGTCGGATCCTAAAGGATATAACTGCTAGACTGGTTCTGCAGCAGGTGGTAAAGGAAACAATAAGACGAAAAAAACATATTTGACCTCATCCTTATTCATCTGCCAGCTACAGCAGCATCTGTCCATGACAGTATAGGTAAAAGTGACCACCACACTCTCCTTGTGGAGACAAAGTCCCGCCTTCACACTGAGAATATCAACCATCATGTTTTGTGGCACTGTCACCGTGCTAAATGGGACAGACTTTGAACCGATCTAGCAGCTCAAGACTGGGCATTTATGAGGCGTTGTGGGTCATCAATATCAGCAGAACTGTACTCCAGCACAATCTGCAACTTCATGACCAGGCATATCCCCCACTCAGCCATTACCATCAAGCCAGAGGTTCAACCCTAGATCAATGGAGAGTGCAGGAGGCCATGCCAGGTGTGGCATCAAGCATACCTCAAAATGAGGTATCACCTGGTGAAGCTACCAAACTTGCATGCCAAACTGCATAAAAGGGCAAGTGATAGACAGAGCTAAGTTATCCCACAACCAACGGATCAGATCTAAGTTCTGCTGTCCTTTTACATCCAGTCACGAATGGTGATGGTCAATCAAACAACTCACTGGAGGACGGGAATCCACAAATATCCCCATCCTCAATGATGGAGGAGCTCAACACATCAGTGCAAAAGGTAAGGCTGAAGCATTCGCAAAAAATCTTCAGTCAGAAGGGTTGAGTTCATGATGCATCTCGGGCTCCTCAAGTGATCCCCTGCATCACAGATACTAATCTCCAACCAATTCAATTCACTCCACATGGTGTCAAGAAGTGGTTGGAGGCACTGGATACTACAAATGCAATGGGCCCTGATAACTTTCCGGAAACAATATTGAAGACATTTGTTCTACAACTTTACACTCCCCCAACCAAGCTCTCCCAGCACAGTTACAACACTGGCATTTACCCAACAATGTAGAAAATTGCCCAGGTATGTTTTGTGCACAAAAAGCAGGAAAAAGCCAACACAGCCAACTACTACTCAAACAATCTACTCTCAATCACCAGTAAAGTGATGGAAGGAGTCAACAATAGCGTTATCAAGCAGCACCTGCTCAGCAACAACCAGTTTAGGTTCAGCCAGAGTCACTCAGTTCCTGATCATATTACAACCTTGGTTCAAACATGGACAAAAGAACTGAATTCCAGACATGAGATGAGAGTGACAGCCCTTGACATCAATGCCGCATTTGACCAAGTATAAAATCAAAGAGCCCTGGACAAACTGGAATCAATTGGTATCAAGGGGCAAACACTCCACTGGTTAGAGTCATACTTGGCACAAAGGAAGATGGTCGTGGTTTTGAAGGGTCAGTTATCTCAGCTCCAGGCTATCACTGCAGGAGTCCCCCATGGTAGTATCCTCGGCCCAAGAATCTTCAGCTGCGTCATCAATGATGTGCCTCTGTCATTAGGTGAGAATTTGGATGTTCGCCAATGATTACACAGTGTCCAGCATGATTCGCGAATCCTCAGATATTGCAGCATGATCTGGAAATTGTCCAGGCTTGGTTCAGCAAGTGGCAAGTAACATTCGCACCCACAAATGCCAGACATTGACCATCACAAATAAGAGACACTCTAACTACCACCCTTTGACATTCAACGATATTACCATCACTGAATCCCGCACTGTCAACATCCTTGGCGTTACTATTGACCAGAAACTCAAGAGCAGATCAGAGACTAATTGAGACTAGTCTCAACTCCTGACACCCCAAAGTCTGTCCATCATCTACAAGGCAGAAGTCAGGAGTGCGATGGCATAATCCCCACTTGTCTGGAGGGGTGCAACTCCAACAACAGTCAAGAAGCTTGACAACATCCAGCAACCCGCTTGATTGGCACCACATCTTTTAACGTTCAATCCCTCCACCACTGGCGTTTAGTAGCAGCTGTGTGTACTATTTACAATATGTACTGCAAAAATTCACCAGAGATCTTTAGACAGCATTTTCCAAACCCATGAACACTTCCACTGAGAAGGGCAAGGGCAGCATATACTGAGAAATGCCACCACACACAAGTTCACCTCCAATCCACTCACCATCCTGACTTGGAAATATACCATTGTTCCTTCACAGCCATTGGGTCAAACTCTTGAAACTCACTCCCGACTGGCATTGTGGGTCAACCCACAGAAGGTGGACTACAGTGATTAAAAAGGCGGCTAACCAATACCTTTGGAAGAGCAAATAGGGATGGTTTATCAATGCTGGCCAGCCAGCGATGCCCAAGTCCCACAAATGTATAACAAAAAGAATTTGTAAAAAAGATACTATGACGTCCATCCCCCATGGCGATGGCCGACAAGCCCTCTGTTCCTTTCCTGCCGACCTTCTTTCCTCCTCCACTGACACATTTTTTCGATTGGCAGAACTGGTCCTCACCCTCAACAACTTCTTCTTCGAATTCTCCCAAATGCTACAGACCAGAGGGACAGCCATGGGCATCCACATAGGGCACAGCTATGCCTTCCACTTTGTAGCATATGTGGAACAGTCCATATTCTGCAGTCACAATAGTACCATTCCCCAGCCTTTTCCTCTGCTACATTGATGACTGTATCAGCGCCACCTCGTGCTCCCACAAGGAGATTGAACTGTTCGTTAACTTCACAAACACCTCCTCCCCGACCTCAAGTTCACATGGACCATCTCCAATACCTCCTTCTCATTTTTGGACCTGTCCGTTTCCATCTCTGCTAATCAACTCAACAAGGACATCTATTTCAAATCCACCAATTCCCACAGATACCTTGACTACACCTCCTCCCACCAGTGCCCCCTCCCAGTAAAAACATGATCCCTTGCTCTCAATTCCTCCACCTCTATGGCATAGAACATAGAACATTATAGCTCAGTACAGGCCCTTCGGCCCTCGATGTTGCGCCACCCTGTCATACTAATCTGAAGCCCATCCCACCTACACTATTCCATGTACGTCCATATGCCTGTCCAATGACGACTTAAATGCACTTAAACTTGGCGAATCTACTACCGATGCAGGCAAAGCATTCCATACCCTTACTACTCTCAGAGTAAAGAAACTACCTCTGACGACTGTCTTATACTTATCTCCCCTCACTTTAAAGTTGTGACCCCTCATGTTTGCCATTTCCATACTTGGAGAAAGGCTCTCCCTCTCCACCCTATGTAACCCTCTGATTATCTTGTATGTCTCTATTAAGTCACGTCTCAACCTTCAAGGCCCTCAGCCTTTCCTCGTAAGACATTCCTTCCATACCAGGCAACATCCTAGTAAATCTCCTCTGCACCCTTTCCAAAGCTTCCACATCCTTCTTATAATGCGGTGACCAGAACTGTACACAATACTCCAAGTGTGACCATACCAGAGCTTTGTACAGCTACAGAATAACCTCCTGGTTCCGGAACTCAATCCCTCTATTAATAAAGGCCAAAACACTGTATGCGTTCTTAACAGCCCTGTCAATCTGGGTGGCAACTTTCAGGGATCTGTGTACATGGACACCACTATCTCTCTGCTCATCTGCACTCCCAGGAATCCTACCATTAGCCCAGTACTTTGCATTCCGATTACTCCGGCCAAAGTGTATCACCTCACACTTGTCCACATTAAACTCCATTTGCCACCTCTCAGCCCAGCACAGCATTTTATCTATGTCTCTCTGCAACCTACTACATCCTTCGTCACTATCCACAACTCCACTGATCTTAGTGTCATCCGCAAATTTACTAACCCACCCTTCTAAGCCCTCATCCAGGTCATTTATAAAAGTGACGAACAGCAGTGGACCCAACACCGACCCTTGCGGTATGCCGCTAGTAAATGGACACCAAGATGAACATGTTCCATCAACTACAACCCTCTGTTTTCTTTTAGTAAGCAAATTACTGATCCAAACTGCTATGTCTCCCACAATCCCATTCCTCCGCATTTTGTATAATAGCCTACTGTGGCGAATCTTATCAAACACCTTGCTGAAATCCATATACACCACATCAACCGGTTTACTCTCATCTACCTGTTTGGTCACTTTGTCAAAAAACTCAATAAGATTCGTTCGGCACGACCTACCCTTCACAAAACCGTGCTGACTGTCCCTGATCAGATTATTCTTTTCTAGATGGTTATAAATCGTATCTTTTATAACCTTTTCCAACACTTTACCAACAACTGAAGTGAGACTCACTGGTCTGTAATTACTAGGGTTGTCTCTACCAAACCTTTTTGAACAAGGGAACCGCATTTGCTATCCTCCAGTCCTCAGGCACTATTCCTGTAGACAATGATGATTTGAAGATCAATGCCAAAGGCTCGGCAATCTTTTCCCTTGCTTCCCAGAGGATCCTAGGATAGATCCCATCCGGCCAAGGGGACTTGTCTATTTTCACACTCTGCAGTATTTCTAATACCTCTTCCTTTGAACATCAATCTCTTCTAGTGTAGATGAAAGTATCTTTGTATCTTCCTCGCCAACATTTTCATTTTCTATAGTGAACATTGTCGAAAAATAGTTAGTGCTTTTCCATCTCCTCTGACTCCACACACAGCATCCCACTATTATCCTTGATTGGCCCTAATTTAACTCTCGTTATTCTTTTATTCCTGACATACTGTGGTGTAAAATTATGTCCCAATACATGTGTGAATCATTATGCAACACATGCATTGGGCCAAGCAGTGGAATGTGGTGAAAGGGTTAAAATTGTGTCCCAATACATGTTTTCCTGCGAGCCTGGTCCTTGACCTTGTGAATTTTTTTAAAACACATACCTATGGAAAGCCTTAGGGTTAACCCTGATCCTATCCGCCAACAACTTCTCATGCCTCCTCCTGACTCTTCTGAGCTCTCTTTTTAGGTCTTTCCTGACTTCCTTGTAACCCTCAAGCGCCCTAACTGAGTTTTCACGTTTTGTCCTAACATAAGCCTTCTTCTTTTTCTTGACCAGGGATTCCACTTCCTAAGTAAACCATGGCTCATGCATTCTATATCTTCCTCCCTGCCTAACAGGTAAATACTTATCTAGGACACACAAGAGCTTTTCCTTGAATAAGCTCCACATTTTTAATGTGCTCATCCCTGCAGTTTCCTTCCTCATTCTACACTTCCTAAATCTTTCCTAATTGCATTGTAATTTCCCTTTCCCAACCTATAACTCTTGCTCGGTGGTGTACACCTATCCCTTTCCATCACTAAAGTAAACCTGACAGAAGTGTGATCGCTGTCTCCAAAGTGCTCACTTCCTTCCAAATCTAACACCTGGCCAGGCTCGTTACCCAGTACTAAATCTAAAGTGGCTTCGCCCCTTGTAGGCCTGGCAACATACGGTGTCAGGAAGCCCTCCTGCACACACTGGCCAAAAACTGACCCATCTATAGTACTCGTACTGTAGTGATCCGAGTCAATATTTGGATAGTTGATGTCCCCCATGACAACTACCCTGCCTGTCTCACTCCTATCGAGAATCATCTTTGCTATCTTTACCTCTACATCTCTGGGACTATTCAGAAGCCTATAGAAAATTCCCAGCATGGTGCCATCTCATTTCCTGTTTCTAACCTCAGCCCATACTACCTCAGTTAACGGCTCCCCAAACATCCTTTCTACAACTGTAATATTGTCCCTGATCAACAATGCCACACCTCCACCTCTTTTACCATCTTCTCTGTTCTTACTGACACATCTGAATCCCGGAACCTGCAACAGCCATTCCTGTCCCTGCTCTATCCATATCTCTGTAATGGCCACATCATCGAAGTCCCAGGTACCAACTCATGCTGCCAGTTCACCCACTTTATTTTAGATGCTCCTCGCATTGAAGTACACACACTTCAAACCAGGTTCTCGCTTGCCAGTGTCAAATACTTCATTTGGGAACTCCCTACTCTCATCCTCTTCTGTACCTGTCCTACAATTTTGGTTCCCATCCCCTTGCTGTATTAGTTTAAACCCACCTTAATAGCTTTAGCGAATTTCCCACCCAGGATATTGGTACACCTCTGGTTTAGATGAACATCACCCTGCTTGCAGAGGTCACACCTACCCCAGAAAGAGCTCCAATTATCCAAAAACGCGAAACCCTCCCTCCTGCACCATCCCTGCAGCAACGTGTTCAACTCCTTTCTCTCCCTATTCCTCACATCACTAGCACGTGGAACAGGCAGCAAACCAGAGAAAACAACTCTGCTGGTCCTAGCTCTAAGCTTCCATCCATCTTCCTGAATTTGTAACCACACAAATATAACCTGTTCTACTTATCCTTCCCAAAAGTCCTTTGCTCGCTCCTCCCTCGCTGGCTTGTCGGTAAGAAGTTTAAATATACTTACCGGCCTTCCCGACAATCACCTCGCACAACGTCACCTCCTCCCGGCTCTCCCTGCTCCGAAGTGGACCCTCTGGAGGAGCAATTCCACTCCAGCACATCCCAAATGTCCTCCTCTTTCAAGGACCGCAAAACCGCTCCAACATGATCAAAAATGCTGTCCAGTGCCTCTCCTCCACTGCCTGCACTTCTGCCTTCAAACACCACCCCTGCAACTACAACAAGGATAGAACCATCTTGGTCCTCGCCTTCCAGCCCATGAGGCTCTGGATACAACATGTGATCCTCCATCATTTCCGCCTCTACAGTCAGACCCCATCATGAAAGATATATTTCCCTCCCCACCTGTAACAGCATTCCACAAAGACCATTCCCTCATTACGTCCACACTCTCTAACAACTCACCCTCCACAGTGTCTTCTCTTGTCACTGTATGAGTTGTAAAATATGCACCCACACATTCCCCCTCACCCCTTCCCCTCACCTCTGTCCAACGCCCCAAAGGATGATTTCACATCCGTTGGAGATTTTCCTGCACGTCCAACCACCTCGTCTACTGCATCCATTGCACTTGATGTGGTTTCCTCTACATCAGGGAGACAGGACATCAACCTGTGAAGCAGTTCAGGAAACACTTCTGCGATGCACACACTAAACAACCACATCGCTTTATGGCCAACCATTTCAATTCCCTCTCCCACTCCTCCAAGGACATGTAAGTCCTGGGCCTCCTCCACCACCAAATCAATGACACCAGCTAACTGCATGTAGAATGTCTCTACTTTCACCTCAGGACGCTTCAGCCACATGACATCAACATCAGCTTCACTAGTTTCCAAATCTCCCCTCCCCCACCTCATCCCAGATCCATCACTGCAACTCAACACTGCCCTCTTCACCTGTCCTACCTGTCCATCTTCCTTCCCACCTATCCGTTCAATCCTCCCCAACAAACTATCACAATTACCCCCCACCCTGCATCCTCCTATCGCCTTCCCAGCTACCTTCCCCCAGCCCCACCTCCACCCTCTATTTATGTCACAGCCCCTTCTGTCTCCACAATGAAGGGCTCATACCCGAACCATTGACTCTCTTGATCTTCCAATGCTGCCTGATATACTATGCTTTCCCAGCGCCACACTTTTCGACTCTGTGGAGAAAAACCAAAGCTAACATTTCAGGTCTGCCAATCCTTACTCCATCGAACACGAAAACTTAACTTTGATTTCTCTTTACACATGTTGCCAGACCTTCTGAGCTTATCCAACTCCTTCTATTTTTGTATTCGAATTTACAGCATCCGCAGTTCTTTCGGTTTTTATTGAACTGTATTCACAATGCGTAACCAATTATCTCTTTTAATCATTTGAAATATCCTTGGGATGTAATCTGTAACTTCTCCTTTGTTAAATCCCTTCTGCCGGCATTCAGAACGCAATTGTTCTCTAACCAAATTAGGTCAAAAATTTGCATGGAAGTATGGGACAACAAAAAAAGACATTTCACATATCCTGTAACCTACAAAGGTTCTGTAGATTTGTTAGAACTACAATTATTTCAGTGGCTGTTGATGCAATGGTGTATCAGAAAGTCAATTGGGAGATACCTCCTACAAGAATTGATCAAAAAGTTACAGTGAAGTGCATTCACACTAATGTATTAAATAAGTGAGGCAATGAAAATGTCACACTGAAGTGTCATCATTCCGATTATTAAATCACAATTTAGATTTGATTAAATTTGTATGGGCATGATGTAAACTCCGCACTGACACATACAGTTTCAGTTGCCTAGTTTTGTACTGCTCTGAGGGATTATGGTAAATACAACACAGGGCATGGCATTTTGCTCACCAAATGTAGGACGTTTCCAACTGAGATCTAAAATGAAGTATTAATATATTTATCTCATTAACAAAATCATTAACTATCGTTTGAAAAACATTCAAATCATTACAAACTTGTGCGCTTGCCATTTACTTCAACACTTTACCTTTCTGGCATTGCTTCAATTGTTCTTCTGTGAAGAAAACATTAATGGGACAATGAGAAATTGGATGCCTCCTTCCCAGAAATATGGCATTTGTTATGGACCAGTCCAAACCATACCACCCTTCAAAAAATTAGGAACATAGAGCCTAGACTCTAACCTTTCCTTAAATTGAAAGCATTGTGTTTTGAATGCAATCTGATTGATCAAACTACCAAACTTGAAGCAAAGCGTACTTTATTCATATACTATATTAAAACAGAACAAGCCAAAGAAGAAATTGGAATAATTAGTTATTGGAAGACTTGACAGACTTATAGATTATTTAACTCCTAAACAGTAGTTGTTCCACTACAGAGACATCCTTTCAACAAACATTTGGAAAAGGCAAAATAGGTAATCTCATGGTAATTCTCCAGTCCAGGAGGAAAGATATTTAGATAATACTCTGAGAGAGAGAATAGCAGGAAGAGGTGTACCGCAGCTTCAAAACGCAGCAACAAGATTTCAGTAACTGCTATTGAAAGAAAATGCACATATCTGGGCGAGCTTTACCCCATCTATTCAGGCATGTTTCTATTGTTCCAGTTTTATTTAAAAAAAACCAAGACCCCATAAGCTGTTTACTTCATTGGATTCAACTGTACATCTCGGTATCTCTGTGTTAAAACCTTTCTTCAAGGGAACAGAAAATACACCTCTTAAGTAGCGTAGTCACACCTCCACCCTTAAGAAGACTGAACCATCAATACTCAACAATGGCTTCACTTTTAGAAATGTCTCACCTTCTCAATACAGTTTTCCAAACATGGAGGAACACATAAATCAGATTTTGTAACTGCGCTGACATTGCGATGGACCATATGTAAATGTTAGGCACCGTTTGTTTTTGCCACTATTACTGCGGATGAGCTACATTCATTGCAGCTCATTTGAATTACATTGTGTTTGTGCATGCATTCAATCTCTTTTTGAATCTGTGCCAAATTTCCTAATTGAAACAGCATTTCCGGTATCTATATCATGAGTAATTTGATTAGTACTCCTCATCTTATTCACAGATATTTCCCGCTGTGATGGTAATAATTCTTCCAGGTAATTTCTATTTTCCACTGAAAAGAATTGAATAATTCCTCCCAGGTATTAAGAACATCCTCATTGTATAATTTAAAGAGCAGCGTCCAATTCAGAATTGGTTCTTCATTCTATGATGTAATAATACATTCTCCTTTTATTTTCCTTCCCTTTCAAGATACATTTTTGAGCATATTCACATGACTCACTCTGTGACTTTTTTTTTTAATCTGATGTTCTTATCAATAAGTTTACCAGCTCAATATCCTTTCAATTTGAAAAAGTCTACTAAATCTCGCCATTAAATGTTCACCTATCACTAGAAGTACTGCATATTTACTCCAAAAAAAATGCTTTTTTTCAAAATTTCTTAGTTGTTTCCCTTCATCATATGCTGTTGTCTTCTCAAATGCTGTCTAAGCAATTGTCCTGCTTTATTTAATCTTCCCCTAACACAAAGTTCACATGTGTGATCTCTCAAATCCGATTTACTATTTTCTCTTTGATTAATTTTATTCATCCGCTCACCTCAACTAATTCAAATAGATGGAACTTGGTAGATTCGTTGAGTGTATCCCTAATTGCAAAAATTGCAAATGGTATTCCTTTATCCAAATCCTCTTAATTGTCTTGACTGTAAACCCTCAATATTGACCTTCAAGTTTAATGCCACCATTCTAATGAACTCTTCAGTTCTGTGTGGTATATAGCAGATTTGAACTGTTTTAACCCTAAAGCATCCATGGCTTTGTTGAATAACTTTGAAGTAAATGTTAATCCTTAATTTGATTGTATCTCTGTTGGTAGTCCATATCTAGCAAAAGTAACCTTGAGTGACTCTTCTACAATCATTTTTGCCATGTTACTGCGCAAACGAATGGCCTCTGGAAATTTAGTGGATACATCCACGATTGTTAACAGATAGTGACTCCGACCTTTATTTTAGGTAGGGGTCCATTGCAATCAATAAACACCATTGGAAAAGGTTTCCTACATGTGGGAAAGATTATAAAGCTGCCTGTTTTGGCTCTGCCTGAGATTTACCAATTAGCTTACACACGTGTCATATCTGACAAAATTCAACAACATCCTATTGCCGTCTCAGCCAATAAAAATGTTTTTGTACTTCGCTTGAGTTTTCTTGCACCCCAAATGCCCTCCATCTGGTAATTGATGTGCTGTCCTCAAGTTCTCCTTTCTATATCCCACCAGCAATACAACTTGATGAACATCTGCCCATGTCTAATCGCACTGAATATATGATGATCTCTATTTCCTCATCAAAACGTCATTGTTTTTAAAGACAATAACATTCTGGGGTACATTGAGGTGCTACTTTTGATAAAGCTGCTTTAGTTTTTTTTTCATCTTGATGTTGCAATTCAGATAATTTCTCTGAAATAAAAATATCCACTATGTCCTCCACCTGTTATTTTTCTTTTCTCAAACATTTAGTCAAACATTGTTTCTGAGAATTGAATTTAAACTTCCTTATCTTTGTTCTTTGATTTCTCCTCGTGTTTCCACTTGTGGCTTTGTGACATTGTTAACACACAATCAAGAAAAATACCAGGATATTCTTTCTGTAACACTTAAGTTGCCTCATTTTCCACTGGCTTTTCAACCACAGCCGTGTGATCGAGCTATTAGAAAGGGTAAACTGTTAATTTGGACTACCTTGCAATATAGAGAAAACATTTGTGCTTCTCTAGTTCTCTTTCCCCCTCAGCAATTTCCTTTTTATCTGTGCTCAACAATCATTACCATATTCAATGAGATCCCCTTTTCCCTTTCCATCTAAGCATTTCTCTTTTCTCTAATTTCTATGTCTCACCGATTGAAGTAGATGTCAGAAGCTGAACTGTGAGCGAAGAGCCAACTCATAATCATGTGTCACATCTGTTGATTATCTTGCAGTCTTAACTCTGCTCTTCTTCATGAGTTCTCATTACGTCAGGAAGTGAATTTTGACTTCCACCAAAATAACTGCCCCTCTAAGAGCATCAATTGTTTGATATATTTTCAAAGTTCATATCTTCTGATCAAAATTACTTTAATTAATCCTTTCAAACTCAATCTACGTTTGACAAGTTTCCCTCCTTAGTTCTAAAGGTTATCTGTGGACTTTTGATATTGGCTGAGATGGCCTTTAGATGACTTTTTCATCTCATCTTACTCACGAGATAGTACCTCTAACACTGATGCAAATATCTCACTTGTTCTGCCTACATATTTGGTGGAATCAACAACATCCACGTGGTCATTGGTCATTTCATTAGTTTAGCCACTTTCTCAAATTAAATGAAAAAAGCTTCCACATCCTTCTTGTCGATCTGAAGCAATGCTTGGACATATTAAAACAAATACCCACCAGGCCTTTGTCTACGATGGGATTGGTCTCCATCAATATCCTCACACTACTCCTAGTTTTCACCACTACCTCTGACTCAAAGTCGACTTTGAATTTTCAGTTCCAACGTCTGAAGTTCAAAAACTCTCTCTTTCTCCCTTTCGTTAGCTTTTAATCAGAATTCACACTATTTTCTTACCTTTTATCTTCCTTTTTATTCTGCCAGGACTATTTTTTTCTTTTAGCTTTTCCTTTGCTTTTCCTTGTCATTCAAGCTGCTACATTTGCAATTTAATTTTAGACATTTCGAAAGACTTGGTTGGTATTTCTTGCAGTTGCAAATGCCACAGATCTCCCGTTCCCTCACAGACACAGCCAAACCCAACTCCATGTGTTTGTCAATTCCAAAAGCTTTGCCTTGCTCACTGACTATAAAACATTCTGTAAAACTTGTACCTACAGCAAACTCTTAGTGACTGAATGAGCCATTACTACACAAGGCGCAACTTGTTTAAATTAAATGAAATAAATCCCAACATTTAGATGAACAACTTTGGGCTGCCTTTGAGTCAAACAATTTAAATCCAAACAAGAATTTGAGATTTGGATTCAGAGAAGAGCACTGAATTTGCTATGTACCAGACCAAAACCCCTCAAAATACATTAAGAATATAGCATCGACCCTAACTTCTTATTATTTTAAAGGCAAATGCCAGACATTGCATTCCAGATGCAATTCAATTGGTCACACTATCAGTCATGAACCAAAACAGACATTATACATAGGCCATAATCAAAAGACAACAAAAGAATGAAGAGTACTTGGATAATTACCTCTTTTGGAAAACTTAAAATAATAATAGATTATTTAACTACTAAAACAATAACTGTTACAATGCAGTAACATCCCATACCCACACTATTGCCATAGGCAAATTCAATAAATTAGATTACTTCAAAGGCAGCCCAAAGTTGTTCATCTAAATGTTGGGATTTATTTCATTTAATTTAAACAAGTCCAGGAAGAGAAACATCAAGAGGAAACTCAGAGAGTCCGAATAACAGCTTCCAAATGCATATTCAAGGCACCAACTATGTCGACTGCAAAATTAATACTAAAAATATTACCTCCAGCTGAACTTGACTCAACACATTCAGGCTTCTTTTATTGTCCCAAGCTAAGAAAAAACAATGCCTAAAAGGCTATTAACTCTATTGGATTGGAATAGACAGATCCACAACTCTGAATTAAAATCTGTCTTCAAAAATGCAAAATAGAACTAAATACCCTTCTTACTACTTGCTGAGGGGAGCAAGTTAATGTTACAAACAAATAATGTCTTTGATGCGTTTTATTGCCTTGATTAGAGAAGCTGGAGTAGATCTCATCAGCACTGGAAAATCCAGGAGAGCTGCCTTCTAATTTTAGCTGCAAAGTTTGCTTTTGATGGACGAAAAACAGGGACGTTGCTTCCTCTCACAGCTGAGAAAACAACAAGAAATCAGCATTTTTGAATCACAGCCATAACAATCAAAAAGTGAAATTTCCTTCACTAACAAGCTATTTTAGTTCAAATGTACGACTTTAATAATGATGATCGCTGCTCGGTACCTCAGACCCACACAGTCACAGGATTTGCACTTTGCGCATTCTTTCTGCTACAGATGGCCACTTAATGTCGATTTAATTGCCTCAACTGAATGCGTTTTGACAGCACTCTCAATACTGCACTTTGCATACGAACTATCTTCTCTGACAAATAGGAAAGACCTTCAGTGAATGAAAACTTTCCTTTTTCTATCTACTTCTTCCTCCATATTGACAACAGTGGAAGTTTACTTCAGCCACTCTTGGAAAATTTAGCACACTACAACAGCAATATGAATAATCCACATGTCTTATGACATAATGGTTACAACTGGTGAATATACCATCGTAGTAACCCTCACAATATTCTGTCAATAGTGACAAAGGCTTATTTTAAAGATTACGTGAGAGCTGTCATTAAATGCAAAATATATTGTGCAAAAAATAGATATCGCCTAAGTAGTGTGCACAATAATCTAAGTTTTAAGCGTTCATGTAAACATGTAGTAATCAAATCAGCAACAGTAAATCTGTTGTTCCGTTTCAGTGAGGAATGAAATGATGTATATAATCTCGACAATTTGTAAACAGTAATCTTCTGAATAATCTTCGGTTTAGATTCTGTCAGGACCACATAGCTGTATTCATCATTGCAAGCTTTGGTCAGGATCACAGTTGAATTGACAAGTGACTGTTGGCATAACTGTTAACTCCAAAGATCATGTCCAAAACATCATGGAATACATTGAATGCATGGACCTTAACTAATATAAAAAAAAAGGTAATGCTAAAGAGGAAAAGAGTAAACAATTACATTTTATGGGTTCTCTATTTAACAGTTTAAAAATACATGTACATCATATCTCAGCCCCAACCCCTGGATTCAGCACCGCCTTCTTGACCTGCAATCGTCTTACCAACCTCTTCTGCTGCCTGGCCTGCTGCGCTTTTCCAGCACCACACTTTTCAACTGTAACTTCTTGCCCATTCTCCTATCCTTTCCAAATCTTTCTGAAGCCTCCCTGCCTCATCATATTATATCCCTCCGCCTATCTTTGCATCATCTGCAGAATTAGTCAGAATACCCTCAGTTCCTTCATCCAGATCATTAATGTATAAATGAAAATTTGTGGTCACGACACTGACAATTGTGGAGCACCACCAATCACCAGCTGCCATTCTGAGAAGGACCCTTTTATCCTCAAGGTCTGTTATCTTCTAACTATGCTAGTGTATTGCCTCGAACATCATCGGCTCTCATGTTACTCAGAAGCCTCTGTGCAGCACCTTGTCAAATGTCTTCGGGAATTCCAAGCAGCTAACATCAATTGGCTCATCATGATTTAAACTGCTCATCACCTCCTCAAGGAATTCTAGCAGATTTGTCAGACATGACCACCCCTTGATGAAACCATGTTGTCTTTGCCCTACTTTACCATGCATTTATATTTATTCAGAGATCTCATCCTTCACAATGGTTTCGAAAACCTTACCAAAGACTGAGGTCAGGTTAATCAGCCTGTAATTTCCTGTCTTCTGCCTTGCTCCCTATTTCCAACAGGAGGGTTACATCAGCGATTTTACAGTCCACTGGGATCCTGCCTGACTCCAGTGATACATGAACAATCACCACGAACGCCTCCAATATCCCTTCGGATGTCACCATCAGATCTCTGGAGTGTAGTTCATTTGGTCCAGCGAATTTATCCACCTTCACCTTATTTATCTACCTTTACCCTTGGTCCATATCCGTCCAATCCTTGCATGTGCTTATCGAAAACTCCCTTAAATGTACCTATCATATCTGCCTCCACCACCACTCCGATACCTGCCACTCTCTATGCAAAAGATATGCTCCTCACGTCTCCTTTGAAGTCCGCCCCTCAACTGAAATGCATGCCTCCAGTAATAAACATTTCAACAACGTTTTAAATGAGAAATGGACTTCCCATTAAATCTTTGACTTTTTTCTCCTCATTTTAACCGTAATTTATTGTGTCAAATATGTTCAAAACATTTTGTTTAATCAACTTCAACTTCCAGACACGGAGCCGCCCATGGCAAATCTTGACAGCAAGACCACTGACATTCAAAGTCAAGTTTTGCTGATGTTGCTTCACTTCTTGACATTAAATGAGAACAGTAGTAAGGTAATGTTTATCCATTGCTGGTGTACCGATATGACAATATTGCAAGTTCTGAACCTTCCGAAATCTTGTTATTTGAAAGAAAGAATTCCATGTTTATATCATCTCGCTAATGGGATCACACTGAGAAAAGTGCAACAAAGTTTAGATTAATTGATGATCACGTAATAAGCACTAGTCCTACTTATTTAAAAAGAAACTAGTTGTTTACCCATGTCTGTAAGATCTTTGTTTAAATCTGTAAAATAAATTAACTTAGAGGTTTTACTGCAGAATGACAGGACTTGCACAGAAGTTGTGAAAGGTATTTCACTATGAAATGCACAGTTTATGATATTGCTTCCAATTCTGGGAACAATATTCACAAATAAATTATTAACCATACAGAGACCGTTGGGCACATTACCAGAATAGCATTCGAACCACTACCAACAAGATACACAGAGTTCAGGTCTGCAGAGTATAATGGAAAAAAAACAATATTTCTGGGAAACTGATCAGCCACCCAAACATATTAAATAATATAGAATCCCAGCAGTGAATTTATAATAACTGCCCTTCATTAAGAGAATGATTCGAACAACTATGATACAATGAACTACGAGCAAAACTAATGGCGACAGAATAAGACTTGGGAAATGGAGGGTTGAAGTCCCACTGTTTCCAATCATATTTCAGGTCGTGAAAAATAGTTCTGGTCTTTGGAAGTCAGTTTTCTTGTTGCATGTTAATACTGCAGAGGTTCGTCAGAACAGTGATGCCTAATTTACCGCAGTTCAAATACCTACTTGGCCAGATCTGCCCAACATTCATACATGAGCTGATAAATCATAAAAAAATGCTCGTGACAAGTAAGCATCAGAAAAAGGCTTACGAACATTTCTTCACCTGAAAATTCCTTCTTGTTATAAAACTGTTATTAAATTATAAAACCCCATCTATAACTCTGGGGTGAAGAGTAACGTTGAGCTTTAGAGCATCAGCACTGCAAGGACAATCAAACATCTGTCTACCGTGCAGTTCCAAGAGATCTGTGATTCATAATTCAAAATGAGAGAGAAGCATGTCTTTCTTATTAAACATGACCATCCCTAATTTTAACCTAACATATGGCTTAGAATGTTTGGCCTGGTAGTCAAATTTCCTCCCCTCCCTTCTATTAGCTGCTATGATTATGCAATGTTTCATTTCTGAAGCAGACTCAGCCACGTTTCGAAACTCGAAGCGTTAACTTGTTTTTCTTTCCACAGATGTTGCCAGTACTATTGATTTTAATCTAAATTCTCTGTGAGTGTTTCAGGTTTCCAGCATCTGCATTATTTTGCCTTTACGTCATTCCATCATTGATGGTCTTTCCTCAAGGACTGAATGCCCCTCTGAACGTCATACTTTTCATGTCTAATTTGTGAAGTAATACTTTTTTTTAAAAAATTGTAGCCAATTGTTTCGCTAGCAGTCCAAATATAACTCACGTTGCACAGTGTGAAATGTTATTTGATTTCGCAATATATATATATATCAATCCAGGAACCGTTTTCTGCATTTGATAGAGCCACACTTTCTTTCTAAGATGGGGTGAAGTATATGGACAGCGAAATTTCAGCAGTCACCATTTTCAAGAGCAAAAAACAGTACAGCATATCATAAGGCCCTTTTACTTAACCAAAACTGCGATGTCACATGATGCATTTCTCATCTGGAAACCTTTTGCTTCTTCGTGGCCTATATCTTTTGATTTCCTGCCTATTCATAGCTCTGTCAAGATGTTTCTTACACATTGCTGCCGTATGTACCTTCACCACCTCTTCTGGCAACACATTCCACGAACCTTCCACAGTCTGTGTAAAAAACTAGCCTTTCACATCTCTTTTAAACTTATCACATTTTTCTTTAAACCTATGTTCCCCATTTCTGACGAGCGGAAAATATTCTGAATATCCATTCTAGACAAAACTCTCAAACTTTAGTAAGCTTCTATCAGGTCACCTCATCCTTGATATTCAAGTGAAATCGAACTCAATTTATCCAATCTTTCTTCACAGTTATTAATCTCTAAACCAGACAACATCCTGGTAAGCAGTTTGTGTGCATTAACCGAAGCCTCCAAACTCTTCTGGTAGTCTAGCCCTTCGAATTGTACACAATATTCCAAATGTGGATTGTCTAAATGTCTACACAGCTGAAATACGACTTAGCATTTTTTTATACTCTATGCCCTATTGAAAATTGAAAGGAGAGTTCATGACTTCTTTATCACCTTATCCACTTGTACTGCCACTTTCGAGTAACTTTGGACGTGTATGCCCAGATCCCTCCGTTTGATTATGCTACTAAGGGTTCTGCATTTGCTGTACACAACTTGCCTGCATTCAATCTTAGAAAATGCATCGCCTAAGACTTGTATGGATTAAACAACATCTGTAATTCCTCCACTTATGTCTCTCACCTATATCTACCCTGCTGTTTCCTCTGACAATCCTCCTCACTATTGATAGCTCCCTTAATCTTTGCTCTGTCAGCAAATTTACAAATCTGGCCATTTACGTTTTCCTCCAACTCGTTTACATTTAAAATGCAAACAACACGGTGACGAACACTGATCTCTACGGAATACCATTGGGGTCATAGATCTCCAATCAGAAAAAAAGCACCTTTACAATGCTACTATCTGTCTTCTATGATAAAGCCAATTTTGTATCCATCTGACCAGTTCACGACATGTGAATTCACCTTATAATATCTGCCTCCCATTAGGCACATTGTTTAATGTTTTGCTAAACTACATCTACCACCCTGTCCACATCAATCACTTTTGTCATCTCCCCAAAGTTCGTACTTATTTATAATTATTTGAAAATAATAGCTTGATTAGAGATAGTGAGTATGGCTTTGTGAGGGGTAGGTCATGCCTCACAAACCCTATTCAATTCTTTGAGGACGCAACAAAACACATTGAAGAAGGTAGAGCAGTTGTTGTGGCGTATGTGGGTTTTAGTAAGACTTGTGATAAATTTCTCTATGGTCGGCTCATTCAAAAAGTAAGGAGGTATGGGATACAGGTAAATTTGCTTTTCTGAACACAGAATTGTCTGGCCCAGAGAAGACCGAGGGTTGTAGTTGATGGAAAATATTCACCCTGGAGCTCAATGAGAAGTGGCATTCCGCAGGTATCAGCTCTGGGACCTCTGCTGTTTGCGACTTCGATAAATGACTTGTATGAGGAAGTGGAAAGATGGATTAGTAACTTTGCCGATGACACGAAGGTTGATGGAGTTATGGATAGTGTGGACGGCTGTTGTAGGTTGCATGGGATATTGGCAGGATGCACAACTGGGTTAAGAAGTGGCAGGTGGAGTTCAACATGGAAAAGTGTAAGTTGATTCATTTGGAAGGTCAAATTTTAACCAGGTTACAGGGATAAAGACAGAAGTCTTGGCTGTGCGGGCGAGCAGGGGAATCTTGAGGTCCATGTCCGTCGATCCTCAAATTTGCCACTCAAGTTGGTAAGGTTGTCAAGAAGGCGCATGGTGCGTTGAATTCATTGGCAGGGAAATTGTGATTAAGAGCCACGAGATTATGTTATAGCTCTATAAAGTCCTGATTAGACCACGCTTGGAATATTGTGTTCAGTTCTAGTCGCCTCATTATAGGACTGTTGAGAGAAGATGCAGAGGCGATTCACGGAGATGCTGCCTGGATTGGAGAGCATGTCTTATGAAGAAAGGTTGAGGGAGCTCGGGCTTTCCCTACTGGAGAGAAGAATAAGGAGAGGTGACTTGATAAAGGTGTACAATGATGAGAGGCACAGATAGAGTGGATAACCAGAGACTTCTTTTCCCAGGACCGAAATGGCTACGATGAGGGGGCATAATTGTAAGATGATTGGAGGAAGATTTACAGGCAATATCAGGGTAGGTTCATTACACAGAGAGTGGTGAGTGCGCAGAATGCAATGCCATCAGTGGTAATCGAGTCAGATAAATGAAGGACATTTAAGCGACTCTTGGATAGGCACACGGATGACAGTAAAATGAAGGTTATGTAGGTTAGTTTGATCTTAGAGTCGGATGAAATGTCAGCACAGCTTCTATGGCCAAAGGGTCTGTACTGTGCTGTACTGTTTTATGTTCTAAGTGTTCAGAAAGAAGTAGCTCCACAATTTACCATGCGTTGTTGGACCTTCTTTAGACTCTGAAAGAGAAAATTGCAACATCTAAACGAATTGTCTAACTTTCCTTTTTGTGTACTTTTACACTCATATAAAGTGTATTTTGCATCAGTGTTTCGTCAAGTGAAATTGAATTAAACTCATTAAACTCAAATGACAGTTGTGCATAGCATAAATGAGGACCCAATCCACGAACCAGGAAACTGCTTAAAGAAGGAAGTGCAAATATTTCTACGAGAAATGTGACAAAAGGAGGGGCGAACACATATGACATTTAAATAGATTTTATTGAAAAAGTGAAGTGGATAACAAAATCTGGCGTATCGCTAGATAATTCAAAATATTCAGCATGGTTTTGATCCCATCATTCTTCTCACATGAGCTGCCAATACCGTTTCAGTTCCGTTCAGTTCAGTTAATCATCAGACGAATGAAAATAAATAGTGTCATAGAGTTCTACAGTACTGAGACAGGCCCTTTTTACCCGAACTGGTCCATGCCGAGCAAAACATCCATCTACGTTAACCCCATACCCCTGCAGTTGGCTCAAATCATTCTAAACCTTTCCCGTGCATGTATTTGTTCAAATATCTTTTGAATTTTGTTAATGTACCCATGTCTACTCCTTCTGCTAGCAGCTCATTCCATGTGCATACTGCCCTCTGTGTAAAAAATATTGCCCTTAACATTTCCTTTTATTCTTTTCCCTCTAACCTTAAACTGATGCTATCTAGTCCTCAATTTCACAACCCGAGAAAAAAAAGACTGAATGCATTCACCCCATCCATGCTTCTCAAGATCTGATGGATTTCCATGAGATCCCCTCACAGCCTCCTACGTTCTAAAGAAAAAGATGCCTTAGCTGGTCCAAATTCTCCCTACAACTCAGACGTTTGAATCCTGGCAACATCTTTGCAAATTTCTTTTGCACTTTTTTTGGCTTTTTAACATCTTTCCTCTGAAAAGGTGACCAAAACTGAACAAGGTATTCCAAGTACAACCTAGGCAATGTGCTGTACAACAGCAAGATAAATTCTACACTCAATACCCTGACTAATGAATGTCAGGGTGGCAAAAGCCTTCCTCAATATTGTGCCAATAATCAAGTTTAACTTATTGATGGAATCTCTTTTAAAATGCCTACTTTGAATTCCAATGTTAGTTTCATTTTAATCTAAAACAATTTGAGCTATGTTCTCGTTGGGTACAGGAAGGTCATAGCAGGGAAAAGACGTTTCACACATCTTTCAGCCTACGAAATTATTGCCTTCTTCATGGCACTGTAGGTAAAGTCATAGCAGGAGCTGATGAAAACATTGCACTGAGGTGTTTCAATGCTGATTTATTACATACGAATTTAGCTGTTTCCATTCTTGTGACTAAGATTTACACTCCCTAATGAAATTCACTCACCAACACATACAGTTTAAGTTGGCAAGTATTAAGAATATCCTGAGTGATATTGGTACCGAAAATAAAGGAACATCGGAGGCTGAGGGGTAATCTTTATAGAGTTTTATAAAATCATGAGCAGCCTGAATAGGATAAGTAGACGAATTCTTGTCCCTGGGGTGGGGGAGTCTAGAACTAGAGGGCATATGTTTAGGGTGAGACGGGAAAGATATAAAAAGGACTTAAGGGGCAACTTTTTAATGCAGAGGGTGGTGCGTGTATGGAATGAGCTGCCAGACAAAGCTGGTATAATTGCAGCATTTAAAAGGCAACTGGATGGGTATATGAATAACAAGGGTTTAGAGGAATATGGGCCAAGTGCTGGCAAATCAGACCAGATTAGGTTAGGATGTCTGGTCGGCATGGACAAGTTGAATTGATGGGTCTGCTTCCATGCTGTACTTCTCTATGACTGTATGACTCTAGCATATTGCTAAGCAAAGATGGAATGTTTCAAGCCAAAATTTAAAATGGAATGGTGTTACATTTATATGCACTTATAAATCCCTACAGTCCGGATAGAGGCTGTTCAATCCACCGGGTCTCTGTGAAAAGCATCCCCTCAAATTCAGACCCTCTCCTACCTCCAGATTCATCATGGCCAATCCACCCAACCTGCACATAATTTGACAGTTTGAAGAAAAGGGAGCACCCAGCAGAAACTCGCACAGGCACAGGTAGAATTTTCAAACTCTACGTAGACAATCACCCAAGCCTGGATTTGAATCTCCCTGGTGGTGTTAGGCAAGAGTCCTAGTCACGCACCAATCGTGCAACCCATCATTTGAAAACTAATCACACCTCATCAAACTTCTGTTTGCCTTCCATTAACTCTTTACCTGTCTGACATTGCTTCAATCGCTCTTCTGTAAAGACGACAAAGAAGGTACAATGTGAAGTCGAATGCGATCTTTTTGGAATGACTTGGAAAAGGAAAAGTTAATGTTTACAAGCATGACAAATCTTTGAAAACTTCATTGCAGTGATTGGGGAGGTTGTAATATTTCCCTTCAGTCCAGGAAAGATCAAGGAGAGTTGTCTTCTAATTTTAACCGCTATGTTTGTTTTTAATAGACTAAGAACTGGGAAAGCTTTTTCCTCTCACAGTTGAGACAATAACTAGGGACCATAATTTTAGAATCACAGGAATAGCAATTGGAAAGTGGACATTTCCTTCAAAATCAGACTTGATCAGGTCAAATTCACTGTGTTATCAATGATGATTGCTTCTGAGAGAGGACTTCAGAACTGCAGGTTTTCAGGAAGCCATTCAGGCAGTTTCCTTTGTGGGCTTCTTAAATGAACATGTGGCTCAATATTAATGTCACGATGAGCCCCTGTTACAATGCACATTTTTCTTCTTAAAATGACCATTGACATTCGTTTTAATTGCCTTGACTGAATGTGCTTAAAACATTGTCTTGGATTGTGCATTCTGCATGCAAATTATCATCTCTGAGAAATAGAATTGTTCTTCAGAGAATGAACATCCTTTTGTCCTATGACTGTTTTTCCTTGATATTTACAACTGCGCAATTGTACTTCAACTACCATCTGAAATTTTAGCACACCCTACCAGACATTAGAGCAAAATGACTCAAACTCAAAATGTACCAGAGGACATGGCCCTCACAGCATTCTATCCATAGTGCCAAAGATTTGCGCTCAAAATTACACGAGACTTGTCATTTAATGCAAAATATAGTTTTAAAAATAAAAAAATATCTCCCAAGTAAGGTAGACAATAGTCCCATTGTTACGTGTACATGAGTGAAAACATTCTGGTTGGAAATTGTAAATCTTTTAGCCTGTTTCAGTGACAAACTGGGTGATGCATGCAATCTCAACAGTTTATCAGTGTTAAAGCATTGAATAATGCTCTGTTTGTGATCTGCCAGGGCAACATAGCTCTAAAACTTATTTGAAACTTAATCCAGAAGCAGATGCTGCATTCCATAGGTCAATTTGAAATAAATTTAAACTCCAGGGCTCATGTCAGAAAAGTCATGGAATATATTGATGCTCCATGTTATTTGAAAAACAAAATAACAATTGCATTAATTTGGTGCTGGATCCAACATTTTCAACATTCAATACTTGCAAAATTTGCTGGAAGCAGAAATGAAGGACCTACTCTGAGAACAGAATGCCTGCACGTTCGTCTGTCTATAAATTTGGCACAACTTCTTTGTCAAAATTCTGAAACTTCTGTCCTGGTCAGG